>NC_079170.1:3176546-3476546 GCF_947568905.1 Ostrea edulis
GAGAGAGTAGAAAGTGATACACTTTACTCTAGTGCGTTTCTACACCGTGATAGCAGGTGTACTGCATTTTCGGTGATATGACAGTGTGGAGTTTTATTTTGGGTGTTTTGATAATTTAACACAATAGGCAGTGGCGTAGCTGGGCTAAAAATCCTTCTGATACTCCAAAGTCCTATTTCGGGGGGGGGGGGGGGGGGGGGCTTTACATTTCCCTTGTCACTTTTTTTTTTTTTTTTTTTTTTTTTTTTTTTTACACTTTATATACTTTGCTGTATGCCATTTCCTACTGACTTCATTAATCAAGTTTCATATATTTTGATGTCTCCCGAAGAAAATTTTGAAGAATTCAAGATTCATGGCCTCTGGAGGGTCTTCCGACTGTAATGACTCAAAATTGTTTTATTTGTGGGTAATAACTAACAATCCAAACCTGATAAAAATGAGATCCTCCATCTGCTCCTTTGTTTTTATGCTGTAGAAACAATATGAAAAGAAAGAACAAAGGAGCGGATCGGGGATCTTATTCTAATCAGATTGTAAAAAAGCCTTACTTAGGGGGGGGGAGGGCACAACCATACTTCTTCCCCCTTTGAAAAGTGTGGGGGCATGTGCCCCGGCTTTACCTTCTCCTACTCCCCTGTTCTGTGTACGACATACTGCACTTTTGAACATTGCAACGGGGGATGCCCTTCTAATATAAATGAGATATAACTATTTTCACCGTGAGAACATTATTCTTGTAACTAACAATTTTATGACGGTTTAAAACGTAACTCGGTCCAAAAAAATGTAGTACGGAGAGAATAGGTTATGTACATGCAAGAAATAATGCTTTGAGTGCTGAGAACCTGCATATTAGAATTGAGTATCTTTTTAACCGTGGTATATTCTCATCTGATCAATCTATGTTAATTTTGTGTTAGGAAAGTGAGGGGGCACAAACACTCTTGTGACCCCCTCCCCCCATCTTCCAAAAGTGAGGGGGCACATGTCCCCGTCCCCTGATAGGCATAAATTATCCAGTGAAATGCTATAGTCTACCCAAAATTATCGTTCGCATACTCACTAATACCTTTATCAACACTTACTCATGTTTGAAAATTCTTGAAAAACGATGATGATGCGTTAATGAAATAAGCTATTGACTTCAGTTGCAAAAAATGTATGTCACTTCATCAGTTTTAAGAAGATTTCACGCTTCTCTGTGACACAAGAAGTATTGTATTTAGACGCAGCTCTATTTTATGTGTGTGTTTGATTACACAAGATCTATACATGTAAATAGATAGCATAAATACATTGGTAGATTCAGAGGGAGGTGTGGAGGTTTTATAGATTGTACCGCTGTCTATCGTTACAAAATGTTGCTTAATGAGGTAAAAGTAACACATTTTGAGAATGGAACTCCCCTTTTGAAAACTAAAATTGATTGTAGAACCCCTTTTTGAAAATCCCCTGGATCCATCCGTGAAATATGCGAGTTTTTTCCATTTGTAATTAATCATGGAACCTACAGTGGGTTTTCCTCAAATTCAATGAACAAGTTCTTACTTTTATTTTATTAATCGTGAACAAAAATTTACACAAGGAATAAATTTGATAAGAGGAGCAGCAGGAACGATAACTCTGGGTAAATAATTACCTGAAAACCCATATCAACTTCTTTAAAATAAGAAAAAGAGGGGGTCATTTTTCTACGGGGGTAATTATTTTTCAGGTATGACACGCAAAATAATGACCCCTGGGTTTTCTTTCTACAAAATTATCCAGTTTCTCTCGAAAAATGACCCCCAGTCATTATTCTATGGGAGTCAAAATTTGCTTCTACACCGGCTGCGCCCCCGCTTAAATCCGCCACTGATGATCGGCGCTTACGGTCATTGAGCTGTGAGGGTTCTTTAGCGTGCCACACCTACTGTGACACGAGACATGTGTTTTCAAGGTCATTTCCGAGGACCCGTGACATTCACACCTGATAACGAGCGACTGGAGATGAAACTGTCAATAACTGTTTGAAATAAAGCCTTAGGTCTGTCGCAGCCGGGATTCGAACCCCGACCTTCCGCATGCGGGGCGAACGCTCTACAATGTACCTCTAAAGGCATGCGGTGTGGGAGCCGCCGTGAAGCCTCCAGTATGCCCTGGTGGGGGTCGGGGAGACAAAGTCCCCGGAAGCTCTTGGATTTTAAAGATTTTATAGGGCTTGAAATATGTCCTATGTAGTCATCTTTACTATTGTCTGTCATCTTAACAAGGTGAAATTAATAAATGACGGAAATTTTAAGGGTTTGGGGAAAAAATTAAGTTCTTCCAATAAAAGTAAGTCAATAAATCAAAACATTTTGTCATTTACCTTTTGGAGAGTGTAGTAAATTACTATTTCTTTTATCGTTTACATTTTTCTAACCTAGAGACCACAATTTACCTTAAATTCTAAATTTTTAGGGGGAGGGGATGGTTGCGCAGCCACCCTTTTACATCCGTCATCGTATTTAAAGTACATAGACCACGTGAATATCAGTCTCGTTGTGATATAGAAGTTGTTATTGACAACGATACGCATAATAGTGTACCACGTGTTCAATGATAGCACGTGAGGGTTTTATTTTCAAGACGATAATGCCATCTTTAAATGTCAAACACCCATCTAATATACAAATTGCAGTATTATCGATTTTCTGAAGGCCCAAAATACCTATTGTCAAATCTAGTGTACTTGAGATCTGTCTGCACTAAAGCCACCCGGCGCTGATTGAAATAACAGAACTCTGACTGAATAAACAAAGAGATGAAAAATTAACACACAAAAATATTTTCACATGATTATGATTTATTGCCCAAAAAATCTTGTCACTTTTGAAGATATGTTTTTCACGTTTTGAATAAAAAATCGCTTTTAGCATTTGAAGAAAGGCAAAATCACAGCACGAGCATGGGGTAGACTTAGTATTAAAATGTATGTATGCATATCATTTGTCATTTACAAATTAAATAGCGGGGGTTGGGGGTTGGGGGGACTATGTTCAACGGTTTTAGATAGAATTCTGCTTGTCTTCCGGTGGCTTATTTTGTATCTGAGTATTGCGAAAAAAGTTCGTTCAAATCAACCTTACAGCCAAAGCGTAAAAAATTGTGGCGTGGATCTACTGTAACGGGATTTTCAGTATTCCCGTGTATCTCCGTGTTTAAAAAGAATAACGATATTACTGAGATTTACTTTAATAAGTTAATGTACAGTAACTACAGACAGTAGAAAACTTTATTTTTCTTTTACCTGCTTTGGGTTTCATATCCGGGATTTTTTACCTTAAGGTTTCAATCACTTATGAAGTCTTATAATTTTGTATCTCAAATTAAGTTTCGGAACAATGTTTTGACCCTATTGTTAGGTCACCCGAGTAAACTCGGGTCATTTGTTGCAATTGGTCTGTGTCCGTCGTGATCCATGGAAATGTTTGTATTGTTACCTGATTAGAGGCAATTGCATACATATACATGAGCCTTACAAAATAAATCTTTATGATACCCATATCAGGATGATATGGAATCAGTTATTTTTTCTTATGTTGATGACTATTTTTGTTTATGTTGATAACATTTTTTTTCTGTTGATAATTTTTGTTCTTGTTGATGAATACAATAAATGATAAAAAAAATGTTTATTGCTAATGCATTTGTTCTAATATATAAGAAAATAGATATATAGACCATTTAGAGATGTACATATATATATATAACAAGAGCAGAATGAGCATGGTCTTTTACACAAGTTACATTATCTACATTCTGTTTGTAATTTGTAGTCTTTTAAGTGCTCCCTGGGCATCATTCTGAAGCCATGGATAATCATTTACATGTCCTTGACCATCTTCATCATCGGAATCCTCATTTATAATGTCATCCAACCTGTCATTCTGTAAAATGCATATATTGTGAAGTATGCAAGTACAAACTACAGTTTTACACATATTCATTTCACTTTTGATGTTGAGATACTTTAGTCTTCTAAAGCGCCTTTTTAATAATGCAAATGCACGCTCAATAACTTGTCTTTTTGAGGACAACTGCAAGTTGTAGCGCAATTGTTGGCGGTTCATATGGCCAGTATCTCGGTAAGGCGTAAGGAGCCACTGCTTCAGGGGATACGCTGCATCTCCTAAAATATGGTACTGTCCATGTGCACATTTTTCAAATCCAGATTCCCAGAGAGTAGAATTTTTGAGTACTTTGGCATCATGTACCCTCCCGGGCCAGCCAACATTAATATCTGTAAACTGTAAGTCATGTTTACAAACTGCCTGAAGTATTATCGAGTGAAACTTTTTCCTATTGTAATATGAATTGGCATTCTGTAATGGTGCTTCAATTGGTATATGGCAACCATCAATGGCTCCAATCACACCAGGAAAATGATATGCTCCCATGTCATCAAATTCCCTTGTAATGTTGGGAAAATCTGCTACATCTGGCCATTTTATGCATTTGGTGAAAAAAGTATCAATCACAGCCCTTATAACATGCTTTTTGTTCTTAAGTAAACAATGTTCACTTACACCAAAGCGGTCACTTAGTTCGCAAATAGTTTCTTGAGAAGCCAGATACCTTACAGTCATTAGAATTTTTTTCTCTAATGGAATTGAGGGTCTGCCACCAGAAACAGTACGTGTACTTGATGCTGGATGAAGAGCAAGATTTCTACACAAAAGTTCAAGAGTTTCCCTGTTTATCTTGAAAAAAACGTTTAAAAGAGTCTGATTGTTGTCTCATAGTATCTCTTGCACTTAATCCGGTCATCTCTTGCACTGAAAAAAAGAAGTATAAGTTTAATCAAATATCCAAAAGAAATTGCAAGGATATACCTGATGATGTGGTTAATATACCAGAAGTTTTATTAACCTCTTACTCAAGAATTTTGAGGAATGTGAACTTCAGTTTAATGGTACATGTAAATTAACAAAATTCTTTACACAATTATTAATATTGTCCAGGTAAGGTGACCCATGGCTCAACTGTCCTTGACACAAAGTCTGTAAAGGTGTACATACGGAAGCACATTAATACTTTGTTATAACAAACTAAAAATAGATACTGATGCGGCTCTAATGACTAATATGCTTCCGTATGTACATATAGATTTTTTTTTTTAATAAAATAGGTCTGTGTAATTTGGCCAATACATTTGTATACAATAGAAAACAGCTAATATACAGTTTGCCCCTTCGGTAATAAATTTTAATGTCTGTAAGCCTTCTTTTGGCTGTGCCCCCCCCCCCCCCCCCCGTCTGATTGCTTCCCAAACAACTCTCGCTGCAATGGCTATGGAGGGGATAAACTGAATTTCAAAACCGCATGCAAATGGATGTGTTTTAATAACATTACAATATACTTTGTGTATATAACAGTACAGGGGTAGTCAGAAAAGTAATAAGTACATTTGCTGATCTAACATACATTACACATGCTCCTGAAATGGCAAAAATATCGTCTAGGTCGTCGTCTTCCTCGTCACTTGCGAGAAAATCATTCATCGCAGCTACACTACCGATAATGGCAGCCATTTTCCGGTTGAATTCTCACTTGTTTCAGCGAGACCGACCGGGTCATTATGTCATGTGATAAATGTGAACCGGGTCGTCACCCGGATTTCTGAAACAAGTGCGCCCATAGCCTTTTACGGAAAATGCTACTACGATCTTTACTACTTCGTTATTTGACATGAAAATGAATTTAAAGTTTGAAATAAACGTTAGAAATCGAGAAATATATGTTAACTAAATATTGTAACATGGGATTGAAGTAATATTCTCCCTATATAAACTTTTGCTGAAATTTGATTTCATTGATAAAGAAAACTAACCAGAGTGCACTGAGGCATGCAGGAATTATGGGAAAACAGTGGATGCTTCAGAAAATGGCGGGTACGGATGAAGCCATCAACATTCCTAATTTCCTTTAATGGTTTATATGATCTCATAATCAAAATAAAATCCAACAATTGCATAAGCTGTGGGAAAACTTTTTCATGTTCCAAAAAACCTGGAAACAAGAAAAGTCTGACTTCTAAATTGGTTAGGATTGACAGAACTGTGAAAGATGTTTTACAGAAAGACTTAGGGGTAAAGGGGTAAAGACGCAGTGCTCAGATCGTCAACTTTCTGTCTCCACGCCATGTGTATAAACCGGGTTTTTTTCCCACCAATGCCTTATATGGTAGTGGGCCGTTCTTATTTGCAAATTAGGTAAGCGTTCGTTTTTGGAAAACAGCAGGGTGTTCCGATGGCAGTTTCCGGTAAAATGGCAGTCAGTTCGAATCGAGAAAAGTGACATTTCAAAATGTTGAGTTTTCAATATTATTATACGATTTTTTTTACAGTGTTAAGGACTTACAAATTACCAATGAGGTTAGTTGTATATAAATTTAACTTTAAATGTACGCGTTTATTCTTTGATAAGTTTAAAATCGTTTTGGAGCGATTCCGCAATTTTCTGCTACGTTACGGGTATATGGGAGGTATTCTAACTGTGGTGAGGGCCTGTCACTACCCTCACACTACAAATATTCTGACAATCTAATAAATGTGTAGAGTGGGAAATCGAAGATATGATAGATGTTCGCTGATATTTTGTAATGATAATTTTTAGCTGAGCACTACATAATTTACAGTGGCGGATCTAGTGGGTGGGTTTTATTTTAACATTATCAACCAATTTTTTTTTAGCAATTGCTATTTTGCGGTCTTTGATTCACCTCCACTTTTGAGAGAATTTTCTGGATTCGCCAATGATTTTGTTTTCAAGAAATACAACTCTCTCCAAGACTAAATGTATCATTGAGAATATATTCCGTAAGCTTCAAAAGAAACAGTGACATACCAACGAAGAAAACTAAAAAATTCGGATTACGAAGGTGATCTGACCCGGCCCGGCCCGGTTTTTACTACCCATTTTACCAACTATCCTAAAAATCTACCAGAGTTGTCTTTCTTTATGAAGCAGAAGACACTTGCTGTGAAAACAAAAATGGATGCCGCGCCGTGAAGAACAGTTCTGAGTTCATTTTAGGGATATTTGCAGGTACTTACTAACTTAGTAAAAACACAGGAGTCGGCAATTTTATCAATAAAGTTGAAATGTATGAGAAATGGGCATAAATACTACCACTGAGCTTCGCGAAGCTTAGTGGTAGTATTTATGCCCATTTCTCATATAATTCTACTTTATTGATAAAATTGCCTACTCCTGTGACCAGACCGCGACCGGGATTCGAACCCGGGCCCCCTGAATCTCTAGTCAGTTGCTCTACCAACTGAGCTAACTGACCAACGGTGATCGAATGCGGCTGACCGCTACACATAAAACAAATGTATGGGATTGTCGACCTTTACTTCGCCTGACGTAACTTTGAGTGCGTTAACACCAGTGGCGGATCCAAGCAATATTGAAAGGGGTGGGACCTATGTGTATACTTTTTTCTACCCAAAAAGGGGATATAGACCACGAATGGAGAAAAATTACTTTCTTAAAAAACACTCAACCAACTGGGGGTGTGGGGGAGGCCACGGCTGTCTGTTAGGGAGAATGATGGAATATTAAAAGGGGGTCAAGGATTTAAATAGAATTCATAATATTGAAAATCTTTTTCTCAAGAACCACTGGGGTATAGATCTAATATGGCATTTGATATAAATGTTCAAGATGTTGTTTGAAAGTTTGGCCTTTATTGTGTTCTAGGAGTAAGGACTAAGGACTATTAAAGGATTATAGGAAATTTTGATTATTTATGCACACCAATGTGACCATCACCCATTAGCGTGGGGCAATATAGGAGTCTAAAGGTTTATGTAGGAATGTATTGTAGTATAGGAGAGAGGAGAAAATCTTTGGCTGGACCGGGAATCGAACCCGGGACCCCTGCATTACTAGTCAGGCGCTCTAACCACTGAGCTATGCAGGCCGATATCCACGGTCCGTATAGTCCTAATTACTACATTCCTCCCTCCTTAAGATCAATTATAATATTTCTCTTTTTATAATTGTCTTCCAATATCAACTCAGGTTCATTTCACCCCTGGCAGGCCAACTTGCAAATTCAGGGGTGGTCAACGGCACCAAATGTAGTATAGGAGAGAGGAAAAAGTCTTTGGCTGGACCGGGAATCAAACCCGGGACCCCTGCATTACTAGTCAGGTGCTCTAACCACTGAGCTATCCAGGCCGACATTCAAAATCCACACATGACATATAATTCTTAAGTTGTAATGCCATATCCTTATGTAGACTAGTATAGATTCCAGTTTGTAGACACAATGATCTCAGATGGGAGCTGAGCGATTTTTTTCTACCCACTGGTACTGGTACCGGTACCCATTCAATTGGGAAAAATAGCATCAAAATCGAACAAATTGGGAATTTTCTACAAATGTTTCAGCAAATGATTTTAGCTAAAAGAAAAGAAAAAACGAGAACAAAACAAGAACTATTCATCTCTTTACAAACTTTTTACGGTAATATTTGCTGTTGTGAGACTAAGGAATCGCTGTAGGATTGTTTTAGAATCGCTGTAGCTCTACAAAACACGCGCGCTGCCATGATCTGTAGGAATGAGAGTACCAAACCCCTGGATGTTTACACCGGATATAGTTTACCCAAGAAAAAGCAGAGGTAAAAATGAGTGGGTATTGCCTGATTGGTGGAAATGAGGTATGAAATAATTTTCATTTGAAAGTAACAATATAAGGGATTGAAATAAATAATGGGTTGAGGAAGTATTGCAGTTAATATATTTTTGGCACAGGAAATTATAGGGGTCTAGGTGTTAATTTTCAGAGAAGTGGTATTTGAGTGCGGAATTGCAGTAGGTTGTGAAGGAGGCAAAATTTGAGGTATAGAAGGCACGGGACGCTATATATATGTATTTTTTTAAAATTTTGGTAATAGTGCATGGAATGAACTTTCAAATGAGGTAAAGTATTTGTCTGAAATCAGTATAGTGAAACAGCGAGAGCACCAAAGGTTTGTATTGAGTTCTATGGGAAAATAATTGGTACTCTTTTCCCAATAGAGACCCCATTTCTGACTGTCATGTGATTTAAAAGTGCAGGTAGTGATTTTTTCTAGTATATTTATGAGATGGATGTGTTCTTTGAACTATTGAAAATAAAATTAGACTAAAAAAGTGAGAGGGTGGGGGAACCAGGGGGCGGCTGTATCATTTGGAAGGGTGCGGTATCTAGTAGTGGGTATGGGGTGCTGAAGGTGAACTGGCCAGAGGAGGGTAGTAAGCAGGAAAAGGCGCACCGGGTGGCTCTTATGGTAGAGATGCACCTGACAAGGTCACAGTTCCCAGGTGGATGTCTGGAGGTTAGCCATATCTGCCATAAGAAGCTGTGTGTCAACCCGATGCACTTAGTAATTGAACCACATGCCACAAACTTGGAGCGGATGCATTGTTTCCACCAGGGGGTTTGTTGTGGGACACACCTTCCACATTGCATCATATAATGTAATTATATAAGAACAATTAGAATGCTCGTGATTTACCGTATTTTGCCGAATATAATACGCAGTGGTGTATAATACGCACCCCCCACTTTGAGCCTAAAAGTTGGTGAAAAAACGCACTTCGGGTGTATAATACGCAGCAAAAATTTTGACCAAGCGGTAATCTTTATTTTATACTAATAGTGTTAATTTTCACTTAATATTTTTGCAGAAATAATGAATTCTAAACAACGCACAATAATTTGCAAACTTTTTGAGATGAGGTCTACATCGCGGTAATCTTCAATGAGAATCTTCAGTGAAAATATCAACCCGGACAAGCCTGTTCATTTCAGCAAAGCACGAGATTTTGTAGCATTAAAGTCTTAACTGACTCGATATTTCCTTTGTTGAAACTTAAAATCAATCAAATAGCCGATGTTATAAAAATAAAATTAAACAATTAAACTATCGCTTATTTTACTGTAATCAACACACCATGGTATGTACAAAGATGCAAATTATCAACTCCTCGTTAACTACGATGACTATTAAAATGTATGAAAACAAATTTAGTTAGGTATTTCTTTACCCGGAGGGGGTATCTAACAAAAGCACAATGTACTCAACAATGGCTTCGTAAAACACACGCTTTTATGCAAGAATAGTTATTTCAAAGATTCAAATTAGTATTTCATTAAAAATTAGGCCTATTCATAAAACTTTCAGTAAACCAACTTTTAGCAAGTGACAAAAATTATTTTCCAACAATTTTAGCACGTGACAAGGCATTATTGTGTACACATGCTTTAAATAATGGCGGCATGCGATGTAATGAATAGTCAGATCCAATGCAATTTGATTGGCTGTTTGTTTCATGATAATTGAATTATTTAGATATTGTAAGTATACATATCACATTTTCTGCAATTTTACGTTTCTGTAGTAATTTTCTTGAGGTCGAATTTTCTAGTTAATAAATAGGTGAACGTGAAAAGGCGTACAGTATCCGAAGCCTTGGTCTTTGAGTGAAATATTACACTACTTAATCGCCGAGTTTCATCTGGAAAAAAAGGTCAAAAACCTATTGTGGTATATAATACGCACCCCTTTCTGGCACAAAAATATTCTCTAAAAAAAAGTGCGTATTATATTCGGCAAAATACGGTAGTTTAGAGTAATTATGCTCGGGATCTCCATTTTTTTTACTCGGGCTCGAAGTTCGCTTAACATTACATTTTTCTCGGTGCCTGGAATCTGTGCAATACCCCCCAAAAAGTGCTATACCCAGAAAAAAGTACACTATACCCAATACTGCGATAATATACACAGGATATCCTCTTAGATGGGTTGAGAAATGGTTATCTGGAAAAAATGGTACACTGAATTGGTACCGTTACCGTTATACAGCCAATTCATAGAAAAATCCAATACATCCGGCGCCATTTGCCGGCGCCATTGCTTGTGACGTATTATAAGGTATACCACGCCCGATCAAATTAAAGACGATGATGTAGTTTAAATGTTGGTGGGTTTTTCTAAGTTTATAAATTCAAGTATATGTATAATTTTTTATTTTTTAATGTAAGATGATGCCCCATCACCTGTCATTTTGTCACCAAAATGAATTAAATGGATTTTTAATTTTTTTTTTAAATTAAATATCATGAATTTAACACCAGTATTTAATTATTTCAAACACTTAACACTTTTTAATCTCAAAAGCAGGCATGAGTATGTAATTTAAGTGATTAAATAATTTTTTTGCAAGACAAAATTTCTTCCTTACAAATTGTTTACACTATAAGCTATGTATATTGCTTATTTACCGGGGGGGAGGGGGGGGATGCACCACAGGTTAAACAAGCAATTAATTATAACAATGAAAATAAATAACAATCATTCGGAGGTACTGATACTGGCAAAGTTAACACTTCTGCACTGCACACATCTATAATTACATTTATACATGAAATACTAATTGTAGACAGGATTTAAATTAACAACCTGATATATTAGATAAGTTAATCCAACTGTTTCAGAAACAGCTGAAAATGATATTGTTGCTTGAATACATATAAAACTGCAATCAAATCAGAATAATTATAGTTTAGTAAATACAGTATGCAAGTATAAAAAAAATATGCACATGCAGGCTCCTTTAACGTAGTATTTGTTTTCTCTTTTTTAATTGTTTTATTAGTACATACCTATTCCATTTAGAAATTCAATGAGAATTTTTAAAAGAAATGGTTGCCATAACTGGAAATTAACATATATTTATCCATTGATATGTAAACATAGTATACAGTACAAGGTCATAAGTAAGTTCCCAAAGAAAATGTTCACTATATATTTAATACAAAACCATATACTTTTAAACAATTTTTCTGACCGCATTTCTTCATCAATTTTGATGAAATAAAAAGCACTGATCTCAGAAGTATTCACAGTAGTATATAATAATTTAAGAATACTTATATGACAATATATTGTAAAGATATGACGATTTTAACACGAATCTTAATTTGAGAGTATATACTATTTATATAAGTATGTGTAATTGGGGGGGGGGGGGTGTAAGAGAAGATTTTGAAAAAAAGATAGATTTGCATTAAATATATAGAGAAAATTCTCTTTGTGAACTTACTTATGGCCAACTACTGTAGTAAGGAATACCGTTATGTACAGAAATGAAACGTACGTTACAAACCAGAGCAGGTATTTTATATTTCATTATCAGTGATATATAAAAGGTACGCATAACAACAGATTTTTTGATGAAGTTCGATAGCATGAATGAGTTGAAAAATGATAAGTTCTATTGTGTGTTTTTCAAATTGGTAAATCGCAGAGCTCAGATAAGGTGCGTATCAGCGTAAATACTCATTAAATTTTACCAAATACGCATTTAAGTTGAAAATCATGCGTATAATTACTCATTAGCGAATGTAAATACGCTTTACACTCCCAAAGTAATGCTTATTAGTCCGCGTATTTGTGATACATGTAGTATGATATAAATATGAATTATCTATTCATATGAAGTGAGGTTAGCCCAGGGATTGATCATACATGATATTTAGCGCTATGAAATACATTTGGATGACAATCACAATTTTGAAAAATTGGAAGAGTTAACTCAAAACACTATTATATATTCCTAATTGTTATACTTTCTTTCTTAAAGAGTTATTGTGCGGTCGAAAGCACAGGGAAAAAAAACCCTTGTATTATCGATCGTGGACGAATGATATACAAAATTAGGTCATAATCATGTGACTTGAATGTCTGACATATTCAAATTTAATGCATCAATGATAAATATCAAATTTCAAATGACAATGAATAGTTTTAAATTAAAGAACTACAAAGGATTTTCTCCGTAAATAGCTGGAGCGGCCTTTTAGTATAAACTTTAAGTTCAAGTTTAAAGCTGACATGAATTAATAAATATAGTATAATTCTATATGTCCGCCATATTTCTCTGCTAATCCGCCATATTAGTTGGAATTTCTATTGTTATATGTATCGGGGTTCTCATGGTATATAAGGGGACGAGCTTTGGTACGCTTCACTTCACATCAGTGTCTTCGATTTACCTGTGCGGGTAGCTTCGACAGGTAACACGTACATCTCCGATACTAATTTATAGGACATCACGAAGAAATGAAATCACGTTTTGGAACACCACGCAGTGCTCAAAATTATAATAAACATATCGTACAGTAGTAAATCATTCTAAATATATATATTTGGATAAACATATATAGAATGCCTTTTCTTTACGTGAACGTGCGTACATTTGCAGTAAATATGTCAAAACTATACAAAAATGCGGAGAAATATTTCATCTTTTATCTATTGATAAAATGGAATAAGCAAAGAGTATACAATCTATACCATTCACAATTACTTCAAGTAAAAGGCAAACACATAAATACTACTGTACTTATAAAAATGGCATGTATGCTCGCCATGAAAACGCATCGAATGCGGACGACTATTTACCTGGGCCTACTCGTAATATCTGTAAAGGACCGCAGATGTACGTGTACACTTGTCGAAAATACTCTAAGTAGTAGTAAAACTCCCTTTATTTGCATAATCCATGAAACAAAACGATAAACTCCATTTGCATTCCAACAGTAAACAACATTGTCCATTGTACAGACTGCGACACACTTAGCCCGTGCCGATCAGCTATCTTCAATCAGGGGAAGTATCAGAGTTTGATGTTTACCCTGTATTGTGCATGAATCCTTATACCATATGATTTACTGGTCAGAGTATTGCAGATTTATAAATCAGGAAATCATTTAGGTACATAAATTTGCATATACAACACTGTACGAGTGTATGGGATGAGAGAGAGAGAGAGAGGGGGGGTAACGAGAGAGATAACGACAAGAGAGAGAGAGAGAGAACCGATGATCTTGTAATAATCGTGCTCTTATTAAGACAAATGATATCGTTAATTCAATAAAAAGAGAACAGTACTAGTAACTCAATATTGCTCTCATTAATTGATAATACAGATTTCTTTGATTCATTTAAAGCACGCATTAATTAAAAATTAAACATATTTTTAAATAATGTTATTTTCAATTACTTCATTTTATGCTAATTTGGCGCTCAATAGATCTTATATATCTATGCCATTTTGCGTTATCACATTCTCCGTCGAACTCGACGCAAATTGTACTAATGCAAAATGTAATAATCGAGTTTATCATATTATGGGTCGTTATCAAACATCAAGGGGAGAGGACAAGAGTGTCTGTTACCCACCCTTAATAACAATATCCATTTTTTGTTAGTTTGTAATGCAAATAAAAGATACATTGAGTGACAACCCCTCCCCCACTTACCCCAGCTTGAAAGTTCTGATATAATAGTAGAAGACACACACCACTACCAATTAAGAAAATGGAGATATGAGGCACTCATAGTAGAGGACTCTAACCACCCCATCCGACCCCCAACGATTGAAGAAAATGAAGTGTAGGGGGAAATTATTGAGGTAGTCAAAGTAAAAGACTCTTTAACCCTTCACCCCACATTAGGACTTTGAACATCGGACAAAACATCTTGGTTTGTTTGGGTGTTTTGTTTTATTTTATTGCTGTTTTCGTTCATCTTTTTTAATTATTATTTTGAATGGCAAGAAATTTTGAAGAATCCAATTTTCCATTTTTTCCCCTGTTGTACCCCCCCCCCCCCTGAAAAATGACGATACATGTCTGGTTATTACATGTACATTTTGTTTTGCAACACATGCATGTATACTAATTGTATGGTGCATGTAGAATTGCACCCTTTACCAAGTTTTCCTTCATTTACACATTGTAAAGAATGGTAAACCAAAATCACAAAACAAAATGCATAAAGACCAAGATATTTTCAAGCGTAGGAACTTCATTCATGAATACATAAATACATGAATACATAAATACGTGTTTGCCCAACTATCTATTTTGTATTGCTTGTAGGAGTTATGAGATTGATCACTGTTCGTTATCTTCACCTTGCATTCAGAAAAATCGCATGCATGCATTGCAGGACTATAGCATTTGTGTGTTTTAACGTTTCTGTAACATGCCATAATGATTACTTTGAGGCTTGAGTGTAATTTATTCATAAATATTTTCATTTCGTAGATCTGGCGCAATGGCCATACCGCTGTACGTAGAAATTTCAAATTCAAATGTATTCGATAAGATGTTAGTATGCATAAATCAGTAAAATTCGAGTTAGCTTTTATTTGATATGATACAATGTCAATATACTGTAATGCATTAGTAGGATATGCAGAAGGCAAGAGTATAAACATTTTCTTTTTTCATTATCAGTATCCATATCTATATGATCACGAAAAAACATTATATAATTTATATCCGGATTCATATACCGATTTAGATATCAATAGAAACAAAGCTGCATAGTTTGGGAGAGGGGGTTCTAATGAGTCTGATGAAATTAAAAGAAGGAACCCAACATTTGCATTCAAACTAGATATACTTCAACATGAATTCATTTCTGCTCTGACTGAAAGCATGATTCTAAATTCGGGAACGAATCTTGCATACAAAATAATTAATAGGGGAACACATAAATTCGAGCTCCTTTGGAATTTAATGAAATGTAGATATGCACCTTTCTTTCAACACGAATTGATATGTTGTTTCGGGCACGAAAACAGGGGGTTGGGGTGGGCAGGAAGGCTGGTCTGCTTTCCCCACTTTTTTTGACAATTTTCTTTTTTCCCGTTATTCTAACATACAAAGTCAGTATTTTCTACATGCACAGTTCAAACTAATATTCTTTTTTTTTTTAAATTTGTAATGAATTCAATTATAAGCATCAACTCCTGTAAGTTTCCAATATATTGTCAATCACAAATTTTTAAATAGCTGGACATTTTTAATGCTTGAAAGCTTACATTTATATAAGTGATCAATTTTCTTTCCTTCTGTGAAATGGTATATTATAAATCGAAGTAGGACGGTCGCTCTCTCTCTCTCTCTCTCTCTCTCTCTCTCTCTCTCTCTCTCTCTCTCAATGAATATGGACATACAGAGACCGTAAATAATTATGTGGTTCCAAAAGAGACAACAAAACTATATTTTCGTTTATAAATTTCCTTTCATATGTGTCTTTGTGTAATGAACTGTTTATTGTGGATTGCAAATGTAATACACGCATTTGCACACAGATGTATATTTTCGATCAGTATTCCCTTATTTGTATATCCAAGTTTGTATATGATCATCGAGAAATTTTTAATTGTGCACGCAATATACCCAACCAGATATTAGATTCCCCATTTCTATAAACTGCAAAACCTCGACCAGACAAGCATTCAATACAGGAAAATTTTTCGACTCTGACATCTCCCCTGATTGAAGACACACTGTTTGGCACGGGTGAAGTGTGTCGCAATCTGTATAATGGAATGAGAACGTGTTGTAAAGTTCTAACGAGATACAAATGGAGTTTATCATTTTGTTTCGTGGATTTGTCAAAATAAAGAGAATCTAATATTTTCGGTAAGTGCACATCTCCGATACCTGTTGAATAGACGCCCGTATTTGATACTTTTTTTGGCGATTATACCTTGTGCATTGCATATTATGCATATGGCATGCACCTTTATTTTGCAAGAATTGATATAAATAATATATTTTATGCTCTTTGCCTATTCCATTCTATCAGTATGTAATTGGCAAATGATTTATCCGCATTTATTTTATTAGAAAATGCAAATACTTGCATGCACTTACAAGTATGCAAGAAAAGCTTTTTTTTTTTTTTTTTTTTTGCATTTTTGTCTAACTTGTCTAAACTTCCAGAATGTTGCATTAGTATACAATCAATATTTTGTAATTTTGAGCAAAGCATAATGTTTTAAAATGTTATTTTATTTGTTTCTCATTCCCTATATATTACTATCGGAGATGTGCACTGGTCGAGTCCAACTAGAAAAATCACCCAGGTGTGACAATCACATTTGGGGTATATACGGGTAGAGTAAATTAGGCTACCTGAAAGAAATATGGCGGATAAGATGAGAAAGGTGTACGTATTTATTACTTCATGTCAGCTTTAATGGAAGAAGTATCGTTTATCTGGTGACATCTTCTGTGCTGTGCAAAAGAACAACGATAATCAGTAAATTAAAAAAAATACACTTTTGAATTCTTCTGAAAAGCAAAATACTCATTGATTAGAAAATCAGGGGGTAAATACTCTTTGTGATAAAAAATTAACTGGAGCTCTGTAAATGTGTATCTTATAAAGTCATGTCGCCGATCCATAGGTTTCATTTTTTAAAAGAGAATATAGCCTTTGATTTATCCAAATTTTAATATTGTGTTCTCTTAGCGTATGGATAAGAATGAAACGTACAGTATTTCATGTTTTGAAAAAACGAGTTTTTCAATGCAATATATGCCTGGTGAAAATAGTATAATACATGAAACATGAAATACTGTACGTTTCATTCATCTTGCGTATTTGTAATCGAATATAAAAAATTATGAAATGTCCTTAACCTTTGTTTAAGCAACAATGCATTGTTCGAAACCTGCGTTACTGACTAGCATACGTTACCAAATCATACGACATTGTGTTAAAAATTTGTCTAACTTTGCACAAAGTATATGACCGCGTGGTTTTGAAGTAATTTATGTTTAAGAATGAAATCAGAAACAATGCAGAAATTAGTAATTGGATAAAGTTTGACGAGATCACTGATTTTGAAATCTGGTGATGTAAACAAATTTAACATGGATATGCCAATTTTTAGACGATATTGTTCCCATTTCTGAAATTGTAGATGATGATTCTGACTACATATAATTACGACATTATGGGGGGATGCACCTTATATATTGTAACGTACATTTCTTATATCATAAACTACTCAATTGTATTGAAGATCGAACTTTACATTCCGTCAATCATGATACATTATTTCCACTGTCAGAGAATGTTAGTGTCAAATATTCCAAACATTAATATATATTGTTTGTAACATACACGTACGTCTGTTAGCAATGCTAGATTGAAGGAACGTGAAATGTTGTATGAAATATCAGTTGTAAATGATGGTTTTCCTATTAGATATGATGTTTCAATGTGGTCCTATCAAATCCTTTACAAATACGATTTATAGCTTGAGAATTGTGAATAAAGACGATAGAGCATTTATATAAAAAATTATCCACCATTTTTTCTGCTTGTCAAGATGTTTTGAGAAGCCAATAAACTTTCAATTTGTGATTCCGATCCCCTTTCCTTTGAAAAACGATGATACCCCCTGGTCAACGGATATTTATTGTTAAGGCAATACTAGTTATACTTGATGATTATGATAGCCCCATATAGACAATTTCATCTCTATTCATATTTGCAGAAAATGTCACTCAACAGAGCGGAAAGTCGACACATACACACACACACATATATACCAAAATTAAGTATGGAAAATGAGTTTTGCAAACGTGAAATGTACGTTATGTGTGCGTTATCTGTTTTGGAACCCCATGAGTGCAGACACTTAAGGTTTCTAGAATGTGTATGATTTCCTTTATGTCTGAGTTTATAATGTTTGACAACAATATCTTAACACGGTTTCCATTGATGTTTTCAATATTCTGGCAGCATAATTTCGTATCAGACATTATACGTATTGATAGAGACACTAATGCAATATCACCTTTCAAAAATGAATACATGATCTCAGCGAAGCGTACATTGTGTTAATTTACTTGGTATTGAGGGTGCTTATGTTTGACATTGTGTAAAAAATGAAACGCATTATAATTACATGCATATAATTATATTTGTCTTGTCTTTTCTGCAAACATTTAGCAATATGAATAAGTATAGAAGGACAGTTTTGGAATTCTTTAATTGTTTTTTCAGAATAAAGATTTGTGTACATTAACTGAGAATTTATCTATCTATCTATCTATCTATCTATCTATCTATCTATCTATCTATCTATCTATATATATATATATATATATATATATATATCAGCATAAAAAGAATTCTGAGTTTTAGCTAAACACTATGTATTATATATATATATATATATATATATATATATATATATATAATTTTGCTTTATCCAACGATGAGAATTTCATGCCATTTCATGAAGGCCATAATGCTGATCCCTTTATTTGTGTATGGATCAGTCATGAAAACCTTTCAGGGCCGTAAATTACATGCCTCCTCCAACTTTTGAGCCAAAAAAAATTAAAATTTAAAGTTCATTAGAATTTATGTTGTTTCCAATAACTAAGAACATGATACCTCCCTTAAAAAGCATTCCAAATCTTTCTTTTAGAATGAGTTAGTCAAGTAACATCTTAGAAGGCCCTAGAATCAAGGATTTTGCACGAAACGTGTTCAGTGTGCACAAAATGTGCTCAGCGTCTGGGGGCCTGGGCGGCCCCCAGACCCCCGCCTAATTTCCTGCCTCTTCCAAATTGAAGGTTAATTTACGGCCCTGCCTTTTTTTCTTTAAGCATGAGATGGTTGAACTGTAAGATGCGAATTGTAAGTGACTGCTCAAAGAAAAAATATATGCATCAAAGTATAAAATTCCGCTAAAAATCTGTATAATGTTATCTAGATTACGGACAGAAAGTCACAAAATCCGTAGGACAAAAAGTCACAGGACAAAAAGTCACAATGATGATTTTTGATTAGATAGGACAGATAGGATAAAAAGTCACAATGGTGACTTTTGATTAGATAGGACAGATAGGATAAAAAGTCACAATGATGACTTTTGATTAGATAGGATAAAAAGTCACGGGACAAAACCTCACTGGACTAAAAGTCACAAAAATGCTCACTAAAGCTGTTGTTCAGACACCAGACAACAAGAAACAAGCCAGCTTTGTGATATCACAGTTGTTTTCAATGAATTATATAGTTAAATTTAATGCTGAGAAGTGATTGATTTCATTTATCATATTTTTAATCCCAATAAAGGCCATTAATTATTGAAAGTAAATGATACAACTTGACTCTTTGAAGACACCCTATTGTGTATACACAGCTACCAACACATGACCCCATATCCTGTTACTGTAGCCTGTTTAACACCCCTTTGTGTATACACAACTACTGACAGAAGACCCTGTTTATTGAAACCCTATATAAACCTCCAATGACACCTCAGGCATTTGGTATTTTGCTATTTGTATACATGAAATATGTATGATTTGATGAAAAATATAAATTTCTTTGTGCTATATGGAATATAGTCAAATGTATATTAATGAGGGGGAAAAAAAGAAATAATGATACATAAATAAGTCAGTGATTTCAATGCATTGCTCTATAATAAAATGGTTTTTTAATAAGCAAACAATTTACCACTTTGTAACCACCATCATATTTATACAAATCAGGACATTAGCCATAAGAAAAATATGAATTTTTGAATCATTCATAGTTTCCATATGTTTCCAGCTCTAGCCACGTGAAGGCCTCCTTTCTGTAGAGCCATAATTTCTGTTTTTGAAATGAAAAATTTATAGCCAAAGGACCAAAACCATGAAGAGTAGAACATACAAAAAAATTATATCAAAAATAAATAAATTTTGTGATACTAACATTAACCAATTTCAGTTGTTGATAATTTGTTTTTCTACTGTGTGAAATAAAATTAGTGAAGCGTAATAACCAAAACCATAAAGAATGTAGTGGACAACAATGTAAATTACACAAAAAATCTATGGTATTTCATTAACAATACAATTTTTCTGTTTGTAAAAAAGAAAGTATTAAAGTGAAAGGACCAAAGCCATAAAAATGCACTAGATAAAAAAATGTAAATATTATATTTGTACAATAAAATTATCATAGAATTACAAACATTTAATGAAACAACTGAATTTCTTCCTAACCTACACAAGATCAAGCTGTATTCACTGGACACACCCGTCTGTCGGGGGAGGAATAAGCCTGAAAGTAACCCTACTCTAAGTTCTAACCTACATAATATCAAGCTGTATTCACTGGACACACCCGTCTGTCGGGGGAGGAATAAGCCTGAAAGTAACCCTACTCTAAGTTCTAACCTACATAATATCAAGCTGTATTCACTGGACACACCCGTCTGTCGGGGGAGGAATAAGCCTGAAAGTAACCCTACTCTAAGTTCTAACCTACATAATATCAAGCTGTATTCACTGGACACACCCGTCTGGCGGGGGAGGAATAAGCCTTAAAGGTAACCCTACTCTAAGTTCTAACCTACATATTCATTTTTTTTAATTATAATGTAGTAAATTTTGAGAACTTAGAGCAGGGTTACTTTCAGGCTTATTCCTACCCCGCCAGACAGGTGCGTCCACTGAATACAGCTTGATCTTGTGTAGGTTAGAACTTTGAGTAGGGTTACTTTCAGGCTTATTACTCACCCATTCCATTTGCATTTTGTTAATTTTAATGTTCATATGTTCTGGTCTTTAGCTGCATAACTTTTTTTATGCTAATATAATGTTACAAATGTTTTTTTTTTCAATTATGAATCTCATATGGTCTTTTAAAATTCTCTAAATATTTATTTTTTTGTTTTGTTGTAATGGCTTTTGTTGGCATCCTCTTTTTCCCAAACAAGGATATCGTAATGAAATATATAATCTTAATGATTTTTATATGAAACGGATTGTTTTATTTTTTAAAAAAATTATAATTATGTAATATTGAAATATTTTTTATAGTATTAAGTGTTTATATTCCTATCTCTTTTCATCTATTGATCTGTTCTTTTTATGATCAAGGTCCTAAAATATTTCATTGCTTCATTTAAAAAACAAACTAAAGATGTTTCGTGTATTTTTAATTTTTGTCTCTCGTATTTATAGTTTTGGTCCTTTGGTTTTGATATTTTTATCTAACATGAGCAGAAAATGACATGCCAATGAAATTCTTGTTTGTAAATGTAAAACTAAAGATGTTTTAAATTTTTGTCTCTTATATTTTTGATAGTTTGGTTTCCTTTGGTTTCAATATTTTTTATTTAACATAAGCAAAAAATAAATTATAAATGTAAATTTACAGATGTTTTATGTGTTTTAAATTTTTGTATGTTGTGTTCTTCATGATTTTGGTCCTTTGGCTTTAAATTTTTCATTTCAAAAAAAAAGAAAGTATGGCTCTACAGAAAGGAGGCCTCCACGTGGCTAGGGCTGGGAACATATGGAAACTATGAATGTTTAAATAAATTTCAAATTCATGTTTTCCTTATGGCTAACTTCCTTATTTATATTAGTGTGTATGTGTGTGTATTTGTGTGTATTTGTCTTGCAAGAAAATTATTTAATCACTTAAATTACATACTCATGCCTGCCTTTGAGATTAAAAAGTGTTTGAAATAATTAAATACTGGTGTTAAATTCATGATATTTAATTTAAAAAAAATTAAAAATCCATTGAATTCATTTTGGTGACAAAATGACAGGTGATGGGGCATCAACTTATATTAAAAAAAAAAAAAAAATACATATATTTGAATTTATAAACTTAGAAAAACCCACCATCATTTAAACTACATCATCGTCTTTAATTTGATCGGGCGTGGTATACCTTATAATACGTCACAAGCAATGGCGCCGGCAAATAGCGCCGGATGTATTGGATTTTTCTATGAATTGGCTGTATAACGGTAACGGTACCAATTCAGTGTACCATTTTTTCCAGATAACCATTTCTCAACCCATCTAAGAGGATATCCTGTGTATATTATCGCAGTATTGGGTATAGTGTACTTTTTTCTGGGTATAGCACTTTTTTGTGGGTATTGCACAGATTTCAGTAACCCCATTTTTCTGGTATTTGACTTCTTGATGCCTCTCATAAAGTTTGTACAATTTTTTCATTTGACAACTCTTTTACTTTTGTGGGATGACAGCACCTACCCCTGCACAGATACCCCGAATAGACCTGCCCGGACCATTATTAGAAGAGTGGACAGCATTGTGCACCTGACCGGAAAAGTCCCTCGGAAATGTTACATTGCGAGGCAGAGATCGTCGCAGGGTTCGATTAAAGCTCTCGACCTTCTGAGAGTTGCAGTTTTTGATCGTCTTGGCCAGGACAGCTGGAGACAATCTTCTTGAGATACAAGCATGGAGCAAGTTCTCATTCTCGGCCGAACAGGGTATTTTGAAATTGTCACTCAGATATGTACTTTTTCTTAACCAGTTACTTTTTAATCCCTCTTTGCACACCAGAGAGTGTTATCTGCATGATGCATGATCACCCATGTAGCAATGCACCATTGCAAGTTTAGCATATGAGAGCTTGTTTTTCATCTTTGCAGCATCCCTTGCAAATGCCTCATAGGTTTGATTTATCTTGGCTGTGCATCAGTCTAGTGTCTACTGCATCTAAGGCAAAATTATGCAAAGTTTTTATTCTTTCAGCCTTGTTTCTTCCAGGCATGACCTGTGCCTGTTTTTCGTCTCTCTTGATAGACTTTCTGATGCTTTCAGACAATGCCGAGTGTCGATATAATGAATTGGTTGTTCTTTCAGAAGCCCATCCTGATAGAGGGAATGCGCCGCTCGGGTCAGTGGTTACCTCCTGTACCTCGAGGCCAGTCTCACTGAGGAGTTCTGCCATTCCCTCCTTAGCCCAGGTGAACTCATCCCCTATGGAGTGATGCATTGGAAGGTTTGCCCCACATACCCCAGGACTACAACAGTGGTCAACAGTGGCCATGTTTGGAGCAAATTTTATTTTTTGTCACCACTTTAATTATTTGATGTTTTGTGGTGACATTCTCTGCAAAAGAATACACAGTTTGTGTCGCCAGCTGGAATGGTGTCTCACCCACCCTTGAGTACAGGGGGTTATTGTACATACCTTCGCTCTGAACAGAGATGGTATGTGGGGACTCATTTCCCCTGAGGGTGTTGATTTCCACCAGCTGGTGACACCTGTGACTCATATCCTCTTTATTAAGGTTGACAATTTTGGCCAGAACTTTGTTACTTGATTTTTGTAGGGACTTACGTGAAGGGGGAGGGGTGTTGGTTGAAAGTAGAATTTTCCTCAACCCATCATTTCCTAAAGGGGTTTGACTTAGGCCAACTTGTAAACCGTAGTTTACAGTGGCAGCCTTTCTCCCTGGGGATTTGGTCTCTACCTCCTCATACAAATTGTACAGGCCAGACAGGAACGGACACTCAGAGCATGTCATCCTCATCCGGGTGGCAAGGCCACGCCTCTCCTCAGTGTCTAGATCCCAAGTCAGGATACCCCGACAGTCTGGAATACCTTGCTGGTTTAGGCGGAACACCTTGTTAAACATGGCCGCTGTCTTGCCGAGATGTAGCAGCCTGTGCGAGTCCTGGTTTACCCTAAGAAGAGTCAGAGAAGTATTCATTTCTCTCATAAAAGGTTTGGAGTGCAAATAGTGTACAGGCAGTTACTTCCCTTAGATTTTGAGAATTATCATACAACACTTACAACTGATGTATTTTTTAATATAGTTGTTTAAATCTTCCAGATTGGTAATTAGTCAGATGCATGACTTATTAACTGCTTGTATCATGCCTTAGTTTACATATATCTGCATGTATTTACATTTAGCAGTAGATTTCATGAGAAACACTCTCTGGGGGGGGGGGGGGGGCGGGCTATATTTTTCATATTCTCTGATGTAACATATAACGAGGTGGTTCGTTTGCCAAAAATGTCTTGAAAATTTCATCGATGATCATTAAATTAATGAAACTTTTACTTACATGTATAGCATTTGAGCATTCCGGCACTCATTTCCACCTTCATTTTTCAGCTTCCTGAGCGTAACAAATGGTGGCACCCTGGCCGCGGGAGCATTTCCTGTTTTTCTGAAGCTGAAGGAGGGTCCTTCACTAACTGATCCATTTCAGGAGGCAGTCTTTCATATGGAGCAGGTACAATTTTTCTTTCACTCTCTGCATGCCCTTATTAGAAGGCACAGATTTGAATTTAAAGCCCTGGGTATTGCCCTTCTCAAACTTTGGCATGTTGGGATATTTTCAATTTTTCCAATTTCAAATTGCAGTATTTTTCAAATAATGGATGTTGTTCAGTGCAGTAGAGCCTGAGCTGTGATGATGTAGTAAAATGCTGGACTGACCCTTATCTAAGATCTTTGTAAACAGATAAGATGGGGAGGCACTGGTCATGTCCCCAATGTTCTTGTGTAAGGGGGAGGTTAAAGTTATCTCACCTACATCAGCAGCTGGGAGAACATATTAAGAACCACTAGATTTATTAGATTCCTACATGGTTTCTCTTTCTTGATCTTACAGAAAATTGTTACTCAGACTTCTTTGAAAAGACATTATTTGTCGAAATGCGCATCTGGTGCATCAAAATTGGTACCGTATAAGTTTTACATTTAGCAGTTTTTCTGACTTTTTGCAATTTGGGGGGTCCTCCTTAAAATCGGGGTAAAATCTACCCTTATAAAGAAATTGTCAATATGATGCCTTAAAATTATTTCATGCATAAGAAAAAAAACAGAATCGTGTAACTTTAATAACATTTTATTTATTACAGTCAAAAATCAGATCCAAATATCATCAGAATTGTCAGAGTCTTTCATTCCTGGTAATGTCAATGTCCATAGATGGTGCAGCTCATTCACATGGTGACAGATCTCATGACACAGAAATTTCAGAACTCAAATTTCCTACCTGTGCACAGGTAGGTTTGTATTGAGTTCTATGGGAAAATAATTGGTACTCTTTCCCCTGTACTTTCGATTTAATACCGGAAGTGAACATTTTAATTAACTTGTACAATGTTTCAGACTAAGTAAATTAAGATGTCAGTGGTCTATTTTTTGGAAAGTAAGTTGGGAATTTTTAGTCTCAAAATTGGGAAAAATCAACAGTTTTTGGCATTGAGAATGGTACCGTTTATCGGTGCCAGTTATATAAGGGAAAAAATCGCTGGAGCTGCAAAGATATGAAAAGCTTGAGTGACCAGTAACGCCCATCAAGTCACTGTCATAAATCTGAAGAAGAATCGCAATTGTTATTAGTATATATAGAGAAATCAATATACATGTATCCGCATGAAGTGTACATTCAAATTTGTTCATATCATAACTCCTGAAGTCATGGTGAGGTCACAGAGGAAAACTGTTTTCTTCTAAGATAAATTTTCTATTTAGGAACCACAAATTTAAATTCATTTTACAAATAGATATGCAGGCATCATCTTGTACATTAAATTTGTGCACAACACAGCTCTTGGGTTCAAGATGGGGTCATAACACTGTAACTCAGATGATCATCTTCATGTGTAGATTACAGTTATTTCATGTTAAGATGACCCCTGGGGGAAGGAAGAGGTAAAAAAGAGTTCTAATTATTACGTATGATCAATCTAGACATTTTTAATGAAAATCAATTAAGGACCAAATGAATGCAATTCTTCAAAATTTTGTGTTCTAGCATCTTTATGGTTTGTAGAGTCATAGTTTGTTTACATCAACACCCTTGTAGAGTCGTAGTTTGTTTACATCACCACCCTTGTAGAGTCGTAGTTTGTTTACATCAACACACTTGTAGAGTCATAGTTTGTTTACATCACCACCCTTGCAGAGTCATAGTTTGTTTACATCACCACCCTTGTGGAGTCATAGTTTGTTTACATCACCACCCTTGTAGAGTCATAGTTTGTTTACATCACCACCCGTGTAGAGTCATAGTTTGTTTACATCTCCACCTTTGTAGAGTCATAGTTTGTTTACATCACCACCCTTGTAGGGTCATAGTTTGTTTACATCACCACCCTTGAGCCCAGGTAGGGAGGGTGCACTATTTTCACCTGTAGAATTCAGATGTGGGGCACAGCATCAAAAGTTAATCATGTGTACTCAAGTCTTGTAGATTCACAATGAAGTTTGTTTACAATACATCATGACCCCAGAGTAGGGGGGGGGGGGGGGCACTATTTATGCCTGCGGGATTTCGCTGTGGGGCACAGTCCATTAAAACTGCATCATTTTGTGTAAAAATTAAAAATAGATTACTATCAAAGAATAAATTGAAAAACTAATGATTTGTATCTGAACAATTCGAATGATGCTCAGGGTGTCCACTTTTTTGGATGAACAATTAGAATGATGCTCGGGATATCTACATTTTTTTGTCTCGGGCTCGTGATCCTGTCTACATTATGACTTGCTTGTTTTTGAACTGAGATGTTGATGTGTTTTATTCGAATCATGTTGTTGATATTTTATCTAGGGTGGTGTCCACTAAGCTAATGGTGGGGATAGTAGCAGCTATCCTGCACACAGACATTGAATGGAGCTGTCTGATCCATTATCAGAAGAGTGGACAGCACTATGCGTCCGATCAGAGAAGTTTATCAAGAAGCATTACGAGGTACAGGGCTACATTATTTTAAATTATGTATACTTAATTCGTGGTCACTTGACCGGCTATCAACTTATTTTTTTTAGAATCCTCTGAGAACTTTTACTGCAGTTTTGGCCCAATGGATAGGAAAATGGTTGACTCAAATTGCATGACTGAATAAAATAAAACGCTTTCATTAAAAAAAAAGTTCTTAGATTTCAAACATTAATTGTTGAAACTTACTAACATATAGTATATATATTATACCTAATAACCATGTTAACTACTAGCAAATAATTAAGAAAGCCAAAAAAAATATTTTTAATATCTTAAAGAAATAAATCAAATCTTCTTGTGACACACTTTAAATGTTTAAAGGCAACTACATGTATTTAAAAATGAGTCTGAGGTTTTATTTGTCATATAAACTAACACTATACATATAGTCAACATCATCTTTGTTTTGTCATTGTCTTCATGTAAGTGACCATGTATTCAGCAATGTTCATTCTTTGTCAACATTTTAATTATTTTCATGCTTTGAGGTAACACTTCCATGGAAGGAGTACACAGTTTGTGTTGCTGGCTGCAAGAACGACTCACCCACCCTCGAGTACATAATGTGTACAGGGGGTTATTGTACATTGCATCACTCTAAACATGGATTACATGTAGGGACTTGGCTCCTGAGGGACGTGATATTTCCAGCTGGCAACATCTGTGACTCAATCATCTCAGCCTCATTTACATTCTCAATTTTGGCAATAACTTATCATTGAAATTTTTTAGGGACTTGTATGAATGGACAGAAGACATTTTCTTAATTCACCACTCCATCATTGCCTGGTGTTGAAGACTGAACACTTTATTGAAAATTGATAGGATGTAGCAATCAATGGGTGTCATCATTTGCCCTGAGAAGACTAAGAGAAGTATTCATATTTAATGTAAAAAGTTTTGATCATGTAAAGAGCATGCTGGCAAATTTTACAGTGATCTCCCTTAGACTATGTAAATTATAATACAACACTTGTTAATGGTGTTATTTTACATATTAAATGTTGTTTGAATGTTGTAAATTTGGTTCATAGTGAAAGATATGAGTTATAGCTACATGCATTGTACTATATTATAGTACAGGAATGTCTGTATGTCCGTCTGTAGATGGGACGTATTATAGTACAGCAATGTCTGTATGTCTGTCTGTAGATGGGACGTATTATAGTACAGCAATGTCTGTATGTCTGTCTGTAGATGGGACGTATTATCGTACAGCAATGTCTGTATGTCTGTCTGTAGATGGGATATTACGATACAGCAATGTATCAGCCCTGTATGTCTGTCTGTAGATGGGACATATTTTGATACAGCAATGTCTGTATGCCCATTTGTAGATGGGACATATTATGGTACATCAATGTATGTATGTCTGTCTGTAGATGGGACGTATTATGGTACAGTTATGTCTGTATGTTCGGCTGTAGATGGGGCTTATTATGATACAGCAATGTCTGTATACCTGTCTGTTTTGATAATTTCTATAGGAGGGTCTACCATCTGAATGCTTTTTTATGATGTTTGAAAAGCCCTCTAATTTCTGGAAATTTTAGGGTCTGTAGGGAGCTGAGAGAAGTTCTCATTCCCAATGCCAAATATTCCATTATTTTCCCAATGGAAAGGTCCAGACCCTCAAAATGATGACCTTAAAAAACCTGAATGAAAATTGTAAAATCCATGACCCCTCTGTCAGAGTCAGGCTCAAAGACAGGTTCAATATAGGAAAATTGTTATTGACTTTCTAGTCTTAGTGTTACATATAACCAATGTTCAGGTTACCAATAAGGACAGTGAGTCTTCTGTTTAAAAGAGAACAAGCTCAGGTTTCCTTTCACAAAATTCAAAAGGATTTTAATTTGCTCAAACTTTCATTTACCTGTCTGATTTCTGGCCATTCCAACACTCATTGTCACTTTGGTTTTTCAGCTCCCTGGTCCTCATGAGATGGTGACACCCTGCAGTAGGAGCAGTTCTTACCGGTATCTCTTAAAAGAAGAGAGGTTTTCTTAGCATCTGATCCATTTCTGGAGACAAACTTTTGAATGGAGCTGGTAAAATTTCTATCTTTAGCTCTTTTGAGCCAAATGCTCAAAGAGCTAATGCTATGGCCATTTGTGCGGTGGGCGGTGTGCGTAAACTTTTTAGAAAAAGGGCTATAACTCAAGAACCCGTTGGCCAATTTCTTTCAAATTTGGTACAGGGTATCATTGGCCCAAGGGCTTTCATACATACTAAATAAAGGGAT
The DNA here is from genome assembly GCF_947568905.1 of Ostrea edulis. Taxonomy (NCBI): domain Eukaryota; kingdom Metazoa; phylum Mollusca; class Bivalvia; order Ostreida; family Ostreidae; genus Ostrea; species Ostrea edulis. Next base: position 3,206,225 of record NC_079170.1, read on the forward strand.
GTGACCCTTTAACAAGGGGAGATAATCAGGAAAATACAAACAAAAGTAGTGGTTGCTAAAAAATCTTCTTCTCAAGAACCACAGGGCAGATTATCACCAAACTTACACATAAGGATCAGGATATGTTGTAGATTAAAAATTGTTCAAGGCATTACCCTGGGGCAAAGGGCGTGGTCTCAAGGTCTCTTCAAAGTTGACCTAAATTTAATTTTTTTTAAATTCCTTAAATCTTAGATATTTTAGCCATTATAAGGACTAGGATCATTAAATTTTGACAGTTGATGCATCTTAGGACCTTGTGTCAAGTTGTCTCAAAAGTAGGTCACGGTGACCTACTTTTTGAATTTTGCAGGTATTTATTTTAAAATTAATTTTGATGCATATCTTGGACACTTTGAAGCCTATGATCATCAAAACTTGTCAGTTGGTGGATCATGGGACCTTGAAATGCGTCAACTGAAAAATAGGTCACCGTGACCTACTTTCTGAATTTTATGGCTTATCATTTATAGATATATTTTAAGTTGTTATTTCAAATACCGAGAGGTTTAGAATCATCAAATCTTGTAAGTTGATGCATCTTGAGGCCTTGAAACATATTTATAAAAAAGTAGGTCACAGTGACCTACTTTTTGAATTTTGCAGATATTCAAATTTCACATTTTCAATTTTAGATGCATATTTTGGGCACTGTAAAACCTAGGATCATCAAACTTTGTCAGTTGATGCGTCTTCGTCTTCGGTTTGTGTCGACCAAAAAGTAGGTCACCGTGACCTACTTTTGGTATTTGACAGCTAAATTACTATATTTCAGACACTATTTGACCTACAATTATCAAACTTTGACAGTTGATGTATCTTGAGTCAACGGAGTGTGTCGACCAAAAAGTAGGTCACCTTGACCTACTTTTGGAATTTGACGGCTATATTTATATATTCAGATACTATTTGACCTACAGTCATCAAACTTTGTCAGTTGATGGGTCTTGCATGTTCGAAGGGTTTCGACCAAAAAGTAGGTCAACTTGACCTACTTTTGGAATTGGACACCTATATTTATATATTTCAGATACTATTTGACCTACAGTCATCAAACTTTGTCAGTTGATGCGTCTTGCATGTTCAAAGGGTGTTGACCAAAAAGTAGGTCACCTTGACCTACTTTTGGAATTGGACGGCTATATTTATATAATTCAGATACTATTTGACCTACAGTCATCAAACGTTGTCAGTTGTTGGGTCTTGCATGTTTGAAGGGTGTTGACGAAAAAGTAGGTCACCTTGACCTACTTTTGGAATTTGACGGCTATATTTATATATTTCAGATACTATTTGACCTACAGTCATCAAACTTTGTCAGTTGATGGGTCTTGCATGTTCGGAGTTCGATGACCAAAAAGTAGGTCACCATGACCTACGATTGGAATTTGACAGCTATATTTCAATATTCAGATACTAATTGGCTTAAAATCATCAAACTTTGTCAGTTGATATTTCTTGGGTTCTCAAAATGTGTAAACCAAAAAGTAGGTCACATTGACCTACTTTTTTTGAATTCTTAGGATTTAACTAAAGATTTAGAATACTAAGAGGCTAAGAATAGAAATGGTGGGGTTGTACAATTTATCAGAAGAGCGATTCTAGGCCCTTGGGCCTCTTGTTTTAACTCATCTGAGCTATAAGCTCTAGTGGACTTTTCTGATCACCAGTTCTCTGTTGTACATCTGTTTGTCCGTTTGTCTGTAAACTTATTTTTGAACTTATCTACAATCACAGAGCCCAATTTCAACCAAACTTAGTACTGTTAAAGGATTAAAAATCGTTTAAATGAAGGGACTCCCACCTTCAAGGATTAGATAATCAACAAATGAAAAAAGATAGGATGGGGTCATTTATGTATCGTCTTCAGAACTACAGAGGTAGAAATAACGAAACCTCTTTAAGTCTTGTGAAACCCTCCTTGAATATATTATTAACTTTTCAGCTCACCTCAGCTCAAAGCTCAAGTGAGCTTTTCTGATCACCGGTATTCTGGCGTCCGTCCGTCTGTAAACTGTTAACATTTTTTACTTTTTCTCAAAAACCACTGGGCCAATTTCAACCAAAGTTAGCACAAAGCATCCGTAGGTAAAGTGAATTCTAAATTGTTAAAATAAAGGGCCAGGCCACCTTCCAAGAGGAGATAATCAAGAAAAGGTAAAAATAGAGTAGGGTCATTAAAAAATCTTCTTCTCAAGAACCACTGGGTCACAAAAGCTGAGATACATAGATCAGCTTTATTAGGTAGAGCAGATTCTAAATTGTTAAAATCCTGGCCCCCGGGGGTCGGATGCGGCCACAATAAGGGATCAAAGTTTCACATACAAATATATAGGAAATATCCTTAAAAATCTTCTCCAGAACCACTGAGCCACAAAAGCTGAGATTTGTATGAAAGGTTCCTGATATAGTGCAGATTCTAAATTGTTAAAATCCTGGTCACCGTGGGTCGGATGGGGCCACAATAGGGGATCAAAGTTTTACATACATATATATAGGGAAAATCTTTAAAAATCTTCTTCTCAAGAACCACTGAGCCACAAAAGCTGAGATTTATATGAAAGCTTCCTGATATAGTTCAGATTCTAAATTGTTAAAATCCTGGCCCCCGGGGGTCGGATGGGGCTACAATAGGGGATCAAAGTTTTACATACATATATATAGGGAAAATCTTTAAAAATCTTCTTCTCAAGAACCAAAGAGCCACAAAAGCTGAGATTTATATGAAAACTTCCTGATATAGTGCAGATTCTAAATTGTTAAAATCCTTGCCCCCGGGGGTCGGATGGGGCCACAATAAGGGATCAAAGTTTTACATACAAATATATAGGAAAAATCTTCTTCTCAAGAACCACTGAGCCACAAAAGCTGAGATTTGTATGAAAGGTTCCTGATATAGTGCAGATTTTAAATTGTTAAAATTCTGGCCCCCGGGGGTCGGATGGGGCCACAATAAGGGATCAAAGTTTTACATACAAATATATAGGAAAAATCTTTAAAAATCTTCTTCTCAAGAACCACTGAGCCACAAAAGCTGAGATTTATATGAAAGCTTCCTGATATAGTGCATATTCTATATAGTTAAAATCCTGGCCCCCGGGGGTCGGATGGGGCCACAAAAAGGGATCAAATTTTACATACAAATATAGAGGAAAAATCTTTTAAAAATCTTCTTCTCAAGAACCACTGAGCCACAAAAGCTGAGATTTATATGAAAGCTTCCTGGTATTATGGAGATTCTAAATTGTTAAAATCCTGGCCCCCGGGGGTCGGATGGGGCTACAATAGGGGATCAAAGTTTTACATACATATATATAGGGAAAATCTTTAAAAATCTTCTTCTCAAGAACCACTGAGCCACAAAAGCTGAGATTTATATGAAAGCTTCCTGATATAGTGCAGATTCTAAATTGTTAAAGTCCTTGCCCCCGGAGGTCGGATGGGTCCACAATAAGGGATCAAATTTTTTCATACAAATATATAGGAAAATGTTTTAAAAATCTTCTTCTCAAGAACCACTGAGCCACAAAAGCTGAGATTTATATGAAAGCTTTCTGGTATAGTGCAGATTCTAAATTGTTGAAATCCTGGCCCCCGGGGGTCGGATGGGGCCACAATAAGGGATCAAAGTTTTACATACAAATATATAGGAAAAATCTTCTTCTCAAGAACCACTGAGCCACAAAAGCTGAGATTTGTATGAAAGGTTCCTGATATAGTGCAGATTTTAAATTATTAAAATTCTGGCCCCCGGGGGTCGGATGGGGCCACAATAAGGGATCAAAGTTTTACATACAAATATATAGGAAAAATCTTTAAAAATCTTCTTCTCAAGAACCACTGAGCCACAAAAGCTGAGATTTATGTGAAAGGTTCCTGATATAGTGCATATTCTACATAGTTAAAATCCTGGCCCCCAAGGGTCGGATGGGGCCACAAAAAGGGATCAAATTATACATACAAATATATGGGAAAAATCTTTTAAAAATCTTCTTCTCAAGAACCACTGAGCCACAAAAGCTGAGATTTATATGAAAGCTTCCTGGTATAATGCAGATTCTAAATTGTTAAAATCCTGGCCCCCAGGGGTTGGATGGGGCCATAAAAAGGGATCAAATTTTACGTACAAATATATGGGAAAAATCTTTTAAAAATATTCTTCTCAAGAACCACTGAGCCAAAAAAGCTGAGATTTATATGAAAGCTTCCTGGTATTATGGAGATTCTAAATTGTTAAAATCCTGGCCCCCGGGGTTCGGATGGGGCCACAATAGGGGATCAAAGTGTTAAATACAAATATATAGGAAAAATCTTTAAAAATCTTCTTCTCAAGAACCACTGAGCCACAAAAGCTGAGATATATATGAAGGGTTCCTGATATAGTGCAGATTCTAAACAGTTAAAATCCTGGCCTCCGGGTGTTGGATGGGGCCACAATAGGGGATCAAAGTTTTACATACAAATATATAGGAAAAATCTTTAATAATCTTCTTCTCAAGGACCACTGAGCCACAAAAGCTGAGATTTATATGAAAGCTTCCTGATATAGTGCATATTCTAAACAGTTAAAATCCTGGCCTCCGGGTGTTGGATGGGGCCACAATAGGGGATCAAAGTTTTACATACAAATATATAGGAAAAATCTTTAATAATCTTCTTCTCAAGGACCACTGAGCCACAAAAGCTGAGATTTATATGAAAACTTCCTGGTATAATGCAGATTCTAAATTGTTAAAATCCTGGCCCCCGGGGGTCGGATGGGGCCACAATAGGGGATCAAAGTTTTACATACAAATATATAGGAAATTTTTTTAATAATCTTCTTCTCAATGACCACTGAGCCACAAAAGCTGAGATTTATATGAAAGATTCCTGATATAGTGCAGATTCTAAATTGTCAAAATCCTGAGCCCCGGGGGTCGGATGGGGCCAAAATAGGGGATCAAAGTTTTACATACAAATATGTAGGAAAAATCTTCTTCTCAAGAACCACTGAGCCACAAAAGCTGAGATTTATATGAAAGGTTCCTGATATAGTGCAGATTCTAAATTGTTAAAATACTTGCCCCCGGGGTCGGATAAGGCCACAATAGGAGATGAAAATTTTACATACAAATATATAGGGAAAATCTTTTTAAAATCGTCTTCTCAAGAACTTCAGAGCCACAAAAGCTGAGATTTATATGAAAGCTTCCTGATAGAGTGCAGATTCTAAATTGTTAAAATCCTGGCCCCCGGGTGTCGGATGGGGCCACAATAGGGGATCAAAGTGTTACATACAAATATATAGGAAAAATCTTTAAAAATCTTCTTCTCCAGAACCACAGAGCCACAAAAGCTGAGATATATATGAAGGGTTCCTGATATAGTGCAGATTCTAAACAGTTAAAATCCTGGCCTCCGGGGGTCGGATGGGGCTAGAAAAAGGGATCAAATTTTACGTACAAATATATAGGAAAAATCTTTTAAAAATCTTATTCTCAAGAACCACTGAGCCATAAAAGCTGAGATTTATATGAAAGCTTCCTGATATAGTGCATATTCTATATAGTTAAAATCCTGGCCCCCGGGGTCGGATGAGGCCACAATAAGTGATCAAAGTTTTACATACAAATGTATAGGAAAATTCTTTAAATATCTTCTTCTCAAGGACCGCTGGGCCACAAAAGCTGAGATTTATATGAAAGGTTTCTGATGTAATGCAAACTCTAAATTGTTAAAATCCTGGCCCCCGGGGGTCGGAAGGGGCCATAATAAGGGCTAAAAGTTTTACATACATATATATAGGAAAAATCTTCTCAAGAACCACTGAGCCACAAATGCTGAGATTTATATGATAGGTTCCTGATGTAGTGCAGATTCTAAATTGTTAAAATCCTGGCCCCCGGGGGTCGGATGGGGCCACACAAAGGGATCAAAGTTTTACATACAAATATATAGGAAAAATCTTTTAAAAATATTCTTCTCAAGAACCATTGAGCCATAAAAGCTGAGATTTATATGAAAGCTTCCTGATATAGTGCAGATTCTAAATTGTTAAAATCCTGGCCCCCGGAGGTCGGATAGGGTCACAATAGGAGATCAAAGTTTTACATACAAATATATAGAAAAAATCTTTAATAATCTTCTTCTCAAGAACGACTGAGCCACAAAAGCTAAGATTTATATGAAAAGTTCCTTCTATAGTGCAGATTCTGAATTGTTAAAATCCTGGCCCCCGGGGGTAGGATGGGGCCACAATAGGGGATCAAAGTGTTACATACAAATATATAGGACAAATGCTTAAAAATCTTCTTCTCCAAAACCACTGAGCCACAAAAGCTGAGATTTATATGAAGGGTTCCTGATATAGTGCAGATTCTGAATTGTTAAAATCCTGGCCCCCGGGGGTAGGATGGGGCCACAATAGGGGATCAAAATGTTACATACAAATATATAGGACAAATGCTTAAAAATCTTCTTCTCCAAAACCACTGAGCCACAAAAGCTGAGATTTATATGAAGGGTTCCTGATATAGTGCAGATTCTAAATTCTTAAAATCCTGGCTCCCGGGGTTGGATGGGGCCACAATAAGGGATCAAAGTTTTACATACAAATATATAGGAAAAATCTTTAAAAATCTTCTTCTCCAGAACCACAGAGGCACACATGCTGAGATTTATATGAAAGCTTCCTGATATAGTGCAGATTCTTAATTGTTAAAATCCTGGCCTCCGGGTGTCGGATGGGGCCACAATAAGGGATCAAAGTTTTACATACAAATATATAGGAAAATTCTTTAAAAATCTTCTTCTCAAGGACCGCTGGGCCACAAAAGCTGAGATTTATATAAAAGGTTTCTGATATAGTGCAAATTCTTAATTGTTAAAATCGTGGTCCCTGGGGGTTGGATGGGGCCACAATAGGGGATCAAAGTTTTACATACAAATATATAGGAAAAATCTTCTCAAGAACCACTGAGCCAGAAAAGCTGATATTTACATGAAAGCTTTCTTACATAGTGCAGATTCAAGTTTGTTAAAATCGTGGTCCCCGGGGGTCGGATGGGGCCACAAGGGGATCAAAGTTTAACATACAAATATATATATTCCTTCAAGAACCACTGAGCCAGAAAAACTGAGATTTATATGAAAGCTTCCTGATATAATGCAGATTCAAGTTCGTTCAAATCATGGCCCCTGGTGGTAGGATGGGGCCACAAGGGGGGATAAAAGTTTTACATACAAATATATAGGAAAAATCTTCTCAAGAATCATTGGACCAAAGAAATTCACATTTAAATGCAAGCTTTCTGACATAGTGTAGATTCAAGTTTGCAAAATCCATGGCCTAGGGTAGGTTGGGGCCATACTATGGATTAAGGTTTTACATGCAAATATATATGGAAAGTTTTCTTATATGGACCAATGTGACTCAGGTGAGTGATGTGGTCCACCCATGGGCCTCTTGTTAATTCTTACTCCAGGGGATAGAATAAGACCATCGGTGCCTGGCAAGGGCAAACACAACAGTCCAATGACCCCAATTATGGTAAAACGGTGGGGATATTCTGAAATTTATTGGGCTGAAAATTATGTACATTAGATCCATTTTTAGCTCACCAGAGCCGAAGGCTTAAGTGAACTTTTCTGACCGAAATTTGTACGTTGTCCGCTGTTTTGAGGGTCATCATAAACTTTTCACATTTTCATCTTCTTCAGCACCAGTAGGCCAATTTCAACAAAAGGTGGCACAAAGCATTCTTGGGTGAAGGGGATTCAATTTTGTACAAATGAAGGACCATGCCCCTTTCCAAGGGAACTCAATAGGGAAATAGTGAAAATACATTGACGATTTATGAAAATTTTCTTGTCTAGAACCACTCGAGCAATTTCACCATGGCATAAAGCATCCTTGGGGAAAGGGAATTCAGGTTTGTTTCAAATGAAGGGCCCTGTTCCCTTCAAAGGGGAGACAATTACAAAAAAATAGGGTGGGTCTTTTTAAAATCTGTTTTTAAGAACCACTGGGCCAGAAGAGCTGGTATTTACATGAAAGCTTCCTGACATAGTCCACTTTTAAATTTGTTAAAACCATGACCCCCGTTGAGGCCACATTAGGGGTTCAAACTTTTACATGCGAATATATAGGTAAAATCTTTGAACAACCTCTTCTCAAAAACCACTGTGCCAGGAAAGTACAAATTTACATGAAAGCTTCCTGACATAGTGCAGATTCAAGTTTGTTCAAATCCTGGGCCCCGGGGGTAGGATAGGGCCATAATAGAGGGTCAAAGTTTTACATACAAATGTAGTGTTACCATGTTATATCACCAGCTATTGCCGTCCACATATGACACAATGTGTAAAAATAATTGCTTTGCTTTACTTCTTTAAACTTTGCTAAAAAATGCATATTCTGCTCTTGTGCATTTGTAAAACACGTAAGTATATCTACAATAGTTTCATTTCTGTCATGGTAGGTTCTACGCTAACTGAGTGGGTTGAGCAGGTTGTCAAACACACATGCAATGACTGCAACTTTTTTCTGGGACACAGAAATATGATGTCACACAAATAAATACACACAAAAGTCGCATGATACACAAAATGTACAGCAGTTGATAGCAAATCCCATCGAATAGAGATTTAGTTTAGTGTGCACATGAACATTGGTGGAAGTTTGCAGCCGATAGTAGTTTCGTTTCTCATTGTTCATGCGTAGGCAAAACTACTGGACAATTTTAAATGAGTATGTTCAAGTTATTACTGTATAAGTAGGATTTTTGGGAGTTAAGTTTTAGTCCAAAACTCTATGTCCGACTTATAGGCACGTCCTAAGAAGATTGGTATTTTTCTGGGCGGCGTAATGTAGTGGTTTTTTAAAACAACTCCGACAATTATCATGAATAATAAAATTGAATTACGAACCCGATTTAATATTGAAATATTCATATGTATACTGGCTGAAATATATTTCATAAAAGATTGAATATTGTTAACAGATAGTTTATATCATCATTCTTGACTCTTAAAAAAATATATTGTTAATACAATAAATTTTACCTGAATCCCACAATAACGGTTTTCGCGAGGCGTGTGCCACTAAGTAAACACGGTGTCAGGTACTGGAAATTAGGAGACCATAATTGCTTAGGTAAATCATTGCCCATCATAGATCAAGGGTTGCATTTAAACCCCAAACAGATAAGGCTTGGATATTGAGCACCTCATAATTATTAATTTCTCAATATAGTTTTTGAAACATAAGTAAAAACACTAGAGCATTGACTTGAAATTGTCAACCGATTCTGATAAAAATTTGTACCGACTTATAGGCGAGTATATACGGTATTGCAGTTACCAATACTTACCTGTTTTCATGCCACATACTAAATTTAGTTTCACTCTGATTCAGCGGAGCAGACCAACTATGTATAATTAGGGCTTCTGATCCTTGGTCGTTGGCATTGTCGTCGGGTATTTAGAAAGGCAGTTTGACCTTTTGTACCTAAAAACAGGTGGCGATAGGCGAGGTTGGCGTTATATAGAATTTTTAGCGTCTATGGAAATCCATTGTATACATTTCGATGGCAGTATGTGGTGATGGCGATATAATGACGGGCGATATACCGAGGTAACTAGGTATGGGGAAAATCTTTAAAAATCGTCTTTTGAAAAATCGCTGGACCAAAAAAGTTTACATTTACCCGAAAGCTTCATGACATAGTGCAAATTCAAGTTTGTTAAAATGATTGCCCCCATTCATGGGAAGGATGGGTTCACAATAATGGATCTAAGTTTTATAAACAAATATATAGGGAAACTCTTTAAATATCTTCTAAAGAACCATTGGCCCTTTACATTTACACGAAAGCTTCCTGAGATAGTGCAGATTCAAGTTTGAAAAATTCATCGACCCTGGAGGTAGGATGGGGGCACAATAGGAATCAAAGTGTTACATGTTATTATATAGGAAAAATCTTTAAATATGGGCCAAGGTGACTCAGTTGAGCAGTGTGGCCCATGGACCTGTTGTAAACGTTTTGTTGTTGACACCAGGTACACTAATTCACCAACACATAATGTTTTCTATTGATTTTTCATCAATCCTTTATTCTTAAATTCTGAGTTGAATCTGCCCTTAAGTAAAAATTGTTAATATGATGCCATAAAATGTATGGAGAAATAGGAATAAGTAACAATGGACTTTTAAGACTCTTTATTCATATATGTACAGGGTTTAGGTATTAAACATATTTACAAATACTGAACTTTACATTGGGAGTTGAGGGGGTGGTGAACTATTTTCTGAACTTTACGTTGGGGGTGAGCGAGTGGTGAACTATTTTCTGAATTGAACGTTGAGGGGTTGGAAAACTGCTTTCTGAACTTTATGTAGTGAGGTGACAGCTAGGGATTAGAACTATTCTATGAACTTTATGTTGAGACGTGGGGGGATGGAGAACTATTTTCTGAACTTTACGTTGAGATATGAGGGTATAGAGAACTATTTTCTAAAATTTATGTTGGGAGGTGAGGGTGTGAGAAACTTTTCATTGATGTCGCATAGGACTTGATGTATACAGAGGTTAGATATTGTGTTATGAATATTTTTAAATTGAGGTTTGTTCTACTTTGGTACATTCAGAATGCTTACATGGATTTTTTGTAGACATTCATGTTCTAATAGTGTGAAGAAGTCATTTTGGTTACCAAATCCTTAATGTTGAAATAAATTTTACAGGGTAGCAGTTACTCGAGATGTCTGACTGATTGACGAGGATAATTGTCCTGCGCCTGACATTCTGGTAGGACTTGGATAGCTCTATCACTGTAGAAAATGTCAGGTTTGTTTATGAAATTATTCAAAATGTTCCGTTTTTATGCCTCATTCATGCAATGACTGGGGCATGTAGTGTTAACCCTTTTTAGCTCACATGAGCTGAAAGCTAAAGTGAGCTATTCTGATGAATTATTGTCCAGCATCAGTCTATTCGTCTCTTCCTTAACTTTCTTTCAACATTTTCGACTTCTTCTCAAGCATGTACCACAGCTCTAATATCAGCCAAACTTGTCTCAAATGGGTAAAATGGGGTCACAATGGGTGATCAAAGTTTACATGGTGATGCATAGGATAAAGCATTAAAAATTCTCAGGGAACAAAAGGGTCATAATAGAAATCATATTGATATGCAAGCATTCATTCCCAGGCAGTACAGATTCAAGTTTGTTCAAATTAAGGTTGCTAGGGGTAAGGTGAGGCCACTATAGGGAATCAGAGTTTTACATAGGAATGTATAGGAAATATCTTTAATAATCTTACATCAGGGTCATGAATACTTTGATATACAATTATCCCCAGGTAATGTAGTTTAAAGTTTCTCCCAATCTTTGCTTCTGGAGGTAGGATGGGGCCACGATAAGGGATCTAAGTTTTAAAGGGAGATATATAGGATACATATTTAACAATCTTCTTAAGAAAAACAGGGTCATGATTACTATATGTTAATGTGCAAGCATTTCCGGGAAGAGCAAATTCAAATTTGTTCAAATTTTTGCCCCTGGGGATAGGGTGAGATCACAATAGGGAATCAAAGTGTTACATAGGGATTATAGGAAAGGCGTAGATAACGAACAGTGATCAATCTCATAACTCCTATAAGTAATACAAAATAGATAGTTGGGCAAACACGGACCCTTGGACACACCAGGGATGGTATCAGATGCCTAGAAGGGGTAAGCATCCCCTGTCGACCAGTCATATTGGCCGTGAGCCTGATGTCCTGATCTTGTAAACAGAGTTATCTGTAGTCAAAATCAGTGTGCCAAGAACGGACTAACAATCGGTATGAAACACGTCAGACAGCATAGGGAATATCTTTATAACTCTGACAGCAGGGTTATGAATACTCGTACTAATATACAAGCATCCCAAGGTATTAAAATTGAAGTATTTTCAAATCATTGTTATATCGGGAGGGGGGGGGGGGGTTGATGGGGTCATAATGGATGATCAAAGTTTAAGTGTACAAAACCAAATCATCCGGAATTGATAGGGTTCTTTATGCTGACTCAGAAATCTTGAATCACGTGATTTAAAATGAAAGCAAATTTGTTGTGTAGAAGCCTGTTTAATAGAAGTTGTTTTTATGAAAAACAAATAACTCCCCAGCTCCCCAAATTGGAGTTGCATCAAATGAAACCTCCTTTTATGTACAGCATGGTATGAAGGAGCAAGCATGGGCAGGAACAAAGACATAATGAACTCCGATAAGCCATATAGGAGGAGATATGTACACAAACTAGTTTACACTCTCCACCCCTCAGATCCACTATAACTTTGTACAAAAATAATACTTCTCCCCCGGGAAGAGGGAAGACATAAATACCCCTTAAAGGATCCAGACTTACTTTTCAAGTATGGGATTATTTTTTGTTGTAGGACAGCTTAATTTTCCATGAATATTTGTAGACATAGCTGTTTGCTATAGAAAATGCAATGGACTAGATTGGAAGTCAAACCCAGGGTCCCAGAATATCTAGTCAGGTGCTATTAGAAACTCTAGTCAAGTGCTCTCAGAATCTCTAGTCCGGTGTTTTCAAAATCTCTAGTCAGGTGCTCTCAGAATCTCTGGTCAGATGCTCTCAGAATCTCTAGTCAGGTGCTCTCAAAATCTCTGGTCCGTTGCTCTCAGAATCTCTAGTTAGGTGCTCTCAGAATATCTGGTCCGGTGCTCTCAGAATCTATAGTCAGGTGCTCTCAGAATCTCTAGTCAGGTGCTCTCAGAATCTATAGTCAGGTGCGCATCCAACTGAGTAACATGGAACCAGCCTCGGGCCAAGTTAAAATGTCATGCTTAAAAGTACTAGTAATTCATCAGTCACAAATACAAGAGCCTCATAGGCAACAATGCTCACCTGAATCAAGGTAAACCCTCTTATTCTGCTGTTGGGATCTTGAAAAAGATTTGTTTTCAACCTTTATTTCAACGTAAAAAAAATTAACCCCATATTGTGATCCCAACATAGCCCAAAATGAGCACTACATAACCTTGATACAAGGTCAAAGGTCATGGTATGAGATGAAAGGTTTTCCCACAAGGAATCTGTATATGAAGTATTAAAGACCTCCCTAAATATTTAAGGAAATATTGCCTTAAATAAGATTTTCTACAAGTAGGTCAAGATCAAGGTTAAGGTTACAAGGTCAACAACTTTGGTAGGAAAGGATTGATTGAATATTGTTAAACGTCCCTCTTGAGAATATCTCACTGGTATGGAGACGTCACCACTGCCGATGAAGGGCTGCAGAATTTAGGCCTATGCTTGGTGCTTTTGGCCTTTGAGCAAGGAGGGGTCTTTGTCGTGCCACACCTGCTGTGACAGGGGACCTCGGTTTTTGCGGTCTCATCCGAAGGACCGCCCCATTTAGTCGCCTTCTACGTCAAGCAAGGGGTACTGAGGACCTATTCTAACCCGGATCCCCACGGGATCGGTAGGAAAGGAAAGGCCTCGTCCTTTATTGTGACAAGGTAGGAAAGGAACGGCCTTGTCACAATATCATCTTATCAAAGGGTCTTGTCATAACGTATTTCATATACAAAATATGAAAACGCCAGCTTAAATAGTTCCAAAGATATGATCTTGATGAGGTTTTCTTAAAAGTTGGTCAAACTCTGAAGTCACAAGTTTAAAAACTTTGATACGTAAACATGTTTTGTCACAAGAAGCAGATATGAAAAATGAAAGACCTATCACTCACAATTCAAAAGTGATGAGCAGCAAGGTTCAAGTTTCAGCTCAAGTTTTGAAAGATAAGTCAAACTTTAAGGTCAAGACTGCAAAGTCAAAGAAAATGGTGTAAGATGTAAGGTTCTGTCATAAGGAATCTATCTACAAAATCCAAACGCTGTATTGAAATAGTTCAGGAGATACTGCTTGAGTTTGGTATTCTTAATAAAAAGTCAAACTCTAATTACAGTTAAGGTCACAGGGTTAAAAACTATTAGGAAGGTCTTGTTGTATAGGATACTGATATATGAAATATGAGAGGCATTTGACCCACAGTTCAAAAGTTAGTACACATGTAGCAATGTTAAAGTAGGGGGCAGACATACAGGACAGGACAATATGCCCCCCTCCCCGGATATAGTCGCAAGATAATGAACACTTAAATCCGCACACCTGCTACACTTGAAAATGATTTGTTTAAGTGAATTACCTGCAATATCTGAACGTGTTTACATATTAACATGACCCTGCTGTTGTTGAGATGAAGAATTTCAAAAATGTGACCCTAAATATCCCCGTATAAAACTTGTGTCCATTATTGCCCCCCCCAAACAAAATAATGTTACACATCACAAACAGAGGACTGTAACTAACACAGGGCTGTAATTAACACGGGGCTGTAATTAACACGGGGCTGTAATTAACACAGGGCTGTAATTAACACAGAACCCTAATGTACACAGGACTGTAATTAACACAGGACTGTATTTTACACAGGATTGTAATTAACATAGGGTTGTTATGTACACAGGACTGTAATTAACAAGCAGATGTAATTAACACAGTGCTGTAAGTTACTCTGTGATTAGACATGTAATTAACACTGTGTTGGTAGATGTAATTAACACTGTAGAGCTGTGTAATTAACACTGTGTTTATAGATACTGGATTTTCTTCACTTTAGCAGTGACACGCTCAGCCACAAAGAGGTTGTCTCTGATGTCCACACATAAACCGTGAGGAGACTTTAAATCACAGTGAATGTAACGGAGGAACTGTCCGTCCTGATCTAGGATGTGGATACGGTGATTCTCTGCTGTCAGGATGCGACTCTGGCTGTCTGTAGTGATGCCGAATGGATAAAATGATTGCTTGGTATTAGAGGGATGACCAGTGTATCTAAAGCGGAGTTTTCCTGACTGATTGACCACCACTACTGCACTAGCTCCACAGTCAGCCACACAGATATCCAGGTTCTTGTTCTCACTGAGGTATTTATAGATAATACCACCAGATGAGTAGAGAGGACGACCCTGATCATCAAACTGAATGCTTTGTTTCTCTGTGGAGCCGGAGTAACGCACGACTTTGGATTGTTTGTAATCATCACTGACCATGGTAACCAGGAGGTCGTTACCCGCGGTACAGCAGACATAGCCAGGTATCCACCCCTGTAGTGTGATCACGGTCTGTATCTGTTTATTCTTAATTAAGTTCACGGTGTTATTACTATAGTCAGTATAAACAAGATCTCCGTCCCGTGTCACTGCTATGTCCTCTGGTATTCCCCCTGACTTGGTTTTTATTGATGTCAGTAGTTTACTCTGGAGGTTGAGCAGCTTCATGGTTTCGTTATCCTCGCGTGTCCAGACTTGATCTTCACTCAGACAGCTAACACTGAATAGATCGTCATACCCAGTGTATATGGTGGCGGTGACGCGCGGCTCATCAAGCAGTGGTTTGACTGGAGGAGACGATACAGCTTCTGCTGACTTCATTGTGTCGCCATGTTCTGTGTTAATGGATAATGGCGGCAGAGAACCAAACATTTCATTGAGCTGATCTTTGTTTATTTTCTGAGGAGAGAAACTCGGTACTGTAACTCGGACTTTAGGCAGTAATGTTCTAAATTGGGAATTCCTAGATTTATAAGTAGAGGTTAAGGAGACGTCATTTAATTTTAGGATTGATTTCAAGTCGGACATGATCTGTTTGAGTTCCGCCATTTTCTGTGTGATTTCTTCTGTATTTTTATTTAGTGCGTCCAGATGTTTAGTTTTCATCTCCGCAATGGCGGATTTCCGTCGGTTGACAATGGCGGTAATCTCCCGGTGTAGGATTTCTCCTTGTTGGTCAGCAATTGTGGTCAGTTTCCCGTATTTCGTTTCTAACTCGGCTTTTTCAGTTTGCACATGGGAGGCCATTTCTTCATATCGCGGGTAAATTCTTGTCTCGAGTTCTTTTAGATCTTTTTGTAAACTTTCTGTTTTAGCGCTGAGTTTTTCCAAAATATCTGACATATCGTGACCTTTGTGTTTACCTGAGGAGACGCAGGTAATACAGACAGGAATGTTACATTCCTCGCAGTGAAGTTCGCAGTGTTTTTCGGGGTGTTTCGGACATTTTGGGTAGTTAGGGGTAACCTTTCTCTGTAAAAACGGCACGACATTGTGTCTTTTAGACGAGTCTGAGAGATGCTTTACTGCACAGTTAACACAGAGATTTATATTACAAAGTTCACAGTGACTCTGTAGGGGGACAGTTTCACAGAGGTCACACAGTAGGACTTCCTGAGCACTGCGCCGGGGATGCATTTCTGATGGCGGGATCACACGAAAAGTTTACTGTCAATAAAAAAAGAATCTTAATTAGAGACGTTAACAGGTCAAAACAATTGAGAAGCTAGAATTATAGCATGATATGTAACACTGTGGTCATTAAATTTGATATTTCAAATGAAATTTTATGAAATTAGTAACGAAGTGAGCAGATCGATTCCGTTGATCACAGGTTAAGTGATCAGATCTATCTCATTAATCACAGAAATATCGATACTACTAACACTACAATGTCAGAATGCGTATATATAATTTTGTCTCACCTTAAAATCCAACATGGCCTCCCTGTTCTTTCGACCTTCCGTCTAGTCCTGAGAATTAAATACCTGTGCGGCGTGTCAGCCTGTATACACTATCTACGTGTTATCGCTTGAGTAAATAGTTTTAAAACTTGTTTTGACCTGAATCACGTTGGGTAGCTGTGTCAACATTTCCGTCAGAAGATAGAATTTCCTTTCATAAAAAATAAAATGCAATCAAATATGTATACAATGAATAACTGCTTTCTTTAATTATACTTATTGTAATTACGCCCCGTGCACACAAATAATATTGTGTTTAAGGTACAAAAGAAAAATTTGCAAGGTCAACTTGACGACACTGGGGAGGAGAGGGGGGGGGTGTCATTCAGTGGGTCCCCGTTTGACTCGTAACAGTGAGAGTTCTTTATTTTGACAACGCCCACCATGACACGGGACCTCTGTTTCCATCTCATATCTGAAGACCTGTGGCTTATAGTTCTACATTACAGGGCGCTTTGTAAAGGGCCATTAACTACATTTGTGAAATATTTTACTCATGCACGTAAATTGCGATATTAACTTTTTTATGTATATTTTACTTCAAAGCATCAAAAATAAAACATGCATATATTTATAAACATATTAAGGGACAAGAATAAAAGTTCAGTGTTTGACAGCTTCTTATGTTAATGTTAATTTTATGCTCTTCTTGATAGTACATTATATATATTTAGTAGTTAAAGTTTTGAATTGAATTCATGTATCAAAAGATGACCCCCCTCTCCCCCATTTAATGTTTAGGCCGTTTTAGTTGATGAATCAATTAAGGATTGGGTAGGCGGGATTATTTTTTTTTTTTTTTGAGGAAATAATTTTTATTTTATTTTTACTATTTCCCCTCCGATCTGCCCCCCCCCCCCTCACTGTGAAAAAAATGACATGTGCCTATTTAATGAAATTCAACGTTTCTCCACCTTTAAACACACAACCTCACATCTCAAATTTTTTATTAGTACATGTAATTGTTTGTAAGGGTATGGAATCGTTATCTCACCAGAGGGAGCGTTATGCAAGCTATATTTTCCTGACAGACATTTACAATAAATCGCTCACCTGTGTACAGATAAAGGACATGTAAATTACCCGTATTTTAACGTCCAGGAGAAGCTTGCGTAATGTGCTCTCTGGTGAGAGAATGCCATGAAATACGTTACGCAT
This sequence comes from Ostrea edulis, assembly GCF_947568905.1. Taxonomy (NCBI): domain Eukaryota; kingdom Metazoa; phylum Mollusca; class Bivalvia; order Ostreida; family Ostreidae; genus Ostrea; species Ostrea edulis. The sequence continues at coordinate 3,224,055 of NC_079170.1, forward strand.
TATTTTGTATATCAATGTACATGTTGTTAACATATTTTGTTTTCTATTGTAGAATGAGTTGAGTGGGAAAATGAGCCTCCAGATGTATATGTACATGTGTATATTATAATTAAACTTCTGTTGCACTCACGCATGCGAGGTTACTCTACATTAGGTGTTCGAGTTTTATTTCCTGAATATTTTAGTTTTTGTTGAAATAGTAAAATACAGCAAAATTTTTTAAAAAAATTCTTCCAGTGATTTATTGAAGAAAAATCACAATATAATGCTTGTTATTGTATTTTGGAGGTTTATATATAGTCAGCGAAACCAACGATCCTCCGAAACCAACACGTACAATATCACACCCATCTCTCGGAAAACAGGATGATCGGGATAATGCTTTATAAATTAAAAACCAAAAAAGTTTACAATCCTAAACCGGACATATTTTGTGGAAATGTCTGTTGTGTGTAAAATCATTATAGGATTGAATATATAAATTATTTTGTTCATGGAGAAATGAATATAAAAACCGAATCGCTAACTTTGTTTTAAAAGAGTTTGCAATTCGGTTTTTACATTCGTTTCTCCACGAAGAAAACAATTTGTATGTTAAATGCTTGTAATTCAATTGCAAATTAAAAAAATGTCTGTTTCCGTGAAATGTATTAACAACAGAGTCGAAATAGAAAAAGCTGCAGATCCGCGGAGTAATTTACACGCATGTCGGCCGCCAGCAGAAATCGACAGCAATTGCAGTTTTCGCTGCTTTACTGCAAGGTACACAGTTTGGGACATGCGTATATTAAAAAAAAAAAAGAATTGTCGATCAGCCTCAAATTAGGGGCCGAAGGAACGCTTCCCGTCTGTTGGTTGAAGTAGACAGATTCATAGAGTGGGTGCCTGACACACTTATTAAATTTCTCACTATCACTTAATAGATTATCATTATTATTAGCCGAGACTATATTGGACAAAGTTTTGCTCATCGCGAGTTTTGGATAATTTGTGCATTCCCTTGAATAACTTTACACTGAGCCCTCTTTCCGATTACCATAATACTCGCCGCTCCAATGATCAGATAGCGCCGTTAAAATTTTTCTCAAATTTTGGTTTTTAAGTCGGCTCGCGAATTTATCAACGGCGTGCGGATTCATCGTGTATCACAAACTTTCTGTATATTCTTACACCGACAGCAAATTAATCCCGCGCACAAAGATCTTCAAAAATTGTTCATTTGCTTTTTGAACAGCTTCATTAAGTTTTAAAGACAAATCATGCATGTATGTTGACATTCTTATAACAATGTAATTTAAATGAGTCCCCTCAATACGTTTAAAGAAACTAAAGATAGTGAGCACGAGAGTTTGTAGCAATAAAGTTTTAACAGACTCGAGATTTTCTTTGTTTAAAGTTCATATATATATAACATCACCCAAGCTTCGAAAAATGATGCACCAAGGTGCGATATAACGAGCCCACCCCCCTCCCCCCGTAATTATAAACAAATCAAAAATTAAAGCCAGTAATTTAATTGTTATTAAATGAAGAATTCAAACGTAACCCTCTAAAATTTCGCCGCATTTAGATGGGTAAGTACATCAGTCGTTTACTGCAAAAGGAAAGTTAAAACTCGGAAGTAATCGCATATTCCCAGGCTTAAGAAAAACGTGCAACATGAAGAAATCTGACAAAATCAAGTGACAAAGGACGCGTACACGTACAAAACATGTGCTAGTCACGGTATCATAATATCATGGCAGTTTTAAAAATTGCACGATGAAATATTTTAATTGACTGTTTCATAATGATTAGTTACAGAGTGTAAGATAATTTTTTTAAAAACAATTTTACGGTTTTAGATAGGTAAACAACGCGGCGAAAAATTATAAGTGCACATTGCATTGATTAAAACAAAATGAGTCAAAAACCTTTAGTGATATCTATAATGTGTTCCTTTACATAAAAAAAAAATAATTAAAAAGTGGGTTAGGGTTAATTAATAAGCATAATGCAGGGGCGGATCCAGGAATTGCTGTTACGGGGGCACCACTTTTGAGGCAGATGGTCCAGGGTGAAGTCCTCGTGGGGGTCCAGGGGGCGAAGCTCCCGAATTTTACAGATTTTATGTGGCTTGAAATATTTCTCCTATTTAGTCATTTGTACTATTTTCTATCATTTTGTGAAGGTGAAATTAATAAAATGACCAAAATTTTAAGTTTTTTTTTTTTAAATGAAGTTCTCCCAATAAAGTAATTAAAGAAATCAAAAGATTTTGTCATTTATTTCTCCGGGAGTGGAAGGAAATATTGCTTCTTTTATCGTTTAGTACATTTTCCGAAACAAGATACCGCGATTTACCTTAAATTTGAAAATTTTAGGGGAGGGGGGGGGGCGCCGGCTGTGCCCCCTCTAAATCCGCCACTGTAATGTACTATTCCGATTGTTTTTGTTTTTTTTTGAAGAATTATGGAATTCCATTAATGTCATTGTAATAGTCAATATTTACGTTTTCCGAAGTACGGAAACCCATTTCAGTCATATTTCTAAATTCATCCGACGGTATATATATGAGATTTTGTAAACAATTACTTATGCCCCCTTTCAAAGAAGAAAAGGAGGGGGTGTGCTTCGTACTTGTCGGTCGGCAGACCACATGTTCGCTCTTGGGAACCATTCACTTGATCGTTATGATATTTCAAATGTTGGTTGGTTATAAGTAGAAGAGGACCCCTATTGGTTTTTAGGTCGAAAGGTGAAAAGTCAGTCCATTCTGGACATAGGAAAATACTGTCCATTCAATATCTTGAGAACCCTTTTTTTGACAGACATCAAACTTGGTACACTGGTACATCCTAAGAAGTAGATGACCCCTTATGATTCTAAGGTCATATGGTTAAAGGTCAAGGGTAAAAATGGACATAGGAATATACTATTCACTCAATATCTCGAGAACCCTTTGCTTGACGGACATCAAACTTGGAACACTGGTACATCTTAAGAAGTAGATGACCCCTATTGATTGTTAGGTCACATGGTTAAAGATCAAGAGTCAAACTGGACATAGTAATATATTGTCTCCTATATTTAAAGAATCAGTAGCTTGACTGACACCAAACTTGGTACACTGGTACATCCTATGGAATAGATGACTCCTATCTATCTTAGATCACATGGTCAAAGGCCAAGGGTCAGTCCATTCTGGACATAGGAAGATATTATCCACTCAACATCTTGACTTGCATTGGTTTGGTACTAATATCAATTAAATGATGCATGTGTATAACCGTTTACAATTCTGCACCACGTTGGGAGTGGGGGTATTGTTGTATGTTTGTATTGTTTGACAAACATTTCTTGTTTTCTTCATTGTTTTGATGGTAGCATTATATGACTAGTTGATGAATAAACTCTAAAAATATGCATGGATAGTGAGTACAGTAAAAACAGCAATGTTTCTTACAGATGTCAACTGCATAGTCATTGTAACATTGAGTAAAGTTTAAGGAATTGATTTGCTGAACTTTTTGGTTGGATGGTATCTTCTTACAACCACTGTGGTGCTTATTTGAGGGTTTTCTGTTGTGATATAAAGTACTATATGACTACATAATGATTTTCCTCCAATTCTTAGCATTTGTACATCATGGGTTGTTTAGCACAATCATCAGTTAGCAATGACTCTTCACATCCATGTTGGATATGTACATGTAATTTAAATGGCAGTGGCCATGACTTAGTCAAATTTAGTCACCGTACACAGATGTGATGCATTAAAATATAAATCCTGCTAAAAGAAGCGTGCATATGCGAACTCACACACACGATGTTCGTCATCCGTGTACTACTATCTTGCTCCTTTAAGATTACCTATTCCAGTTGACAATGAAGAGTGAGTAGACTCTCAGGCCCTTGAGGCCTTTGATTTTTTTATCCATTTTATTTTTGCAAATAATTGGGGGTGGTGACCGTCGCTCCTATGCCGACGCCCTTGGACTTATTTACATAATATGGCCTAATTCTACCCAGCGTCGCTCAAAGCTTACCTTGAATTATTTTCATTGCCCCATTTTGTATTCCGTTTAATAGAGCTGAAATGTTGGCTGTCTTGCAGATATTTGATTTCTTCTGTATTTTTAAAAATCTCTTTGGGTCCTCAATTATAGTGTTTTCAGAATTTTCTTCTCTCAATCTTTTTCCTTCCATTTCTTCAATCAGTTTTTTTTTTATTATTGAAAGACGCGCCTACGTCACTAGTATCGGAGAAGGGTTCTTCTATTTCACCATCATACATTTGTAAGTCAACTATTGTTGTGTTGTCGTAAAGACAGATATATATTGTTTTGTTGTTGTAAATAAAGGTATATATTATTGTTTTTTTTTATATTGTAAATACAGGTATAAATTATTGTTTTGTTGTTGTATATATACACGTGATGTTGGTTTCATTTGATCATGAATGTTAATATAATACATTTTGAATACATTATTTTTATTATTAAACTATTTTCGATTTGAAAGCACTTATGAGGTCGAATTTGAAACTGTTCACGTGCCCTTTGATGGTTTACAAGGAAGTGCATTGCGTGTTTCATCGTTTACATCCATTGAGTTATCCTTCCTTGATCAGAATCTAAGCTAAACCTGCACGAAAGACAGACACTGTGTATGTATGATTCTCTGTAACCGGAAGTCTTTTTGTCTTGTTCTTAACGTTTAGAACGTTTAGTGATGTTTCATAATTACGTTTGACTTGGGAATGATGTATCGATATAATACACTTGGGTTGACATTTAATGGAGCATGGTACAGTACTGTGTTATCAGGAGTTGAACACGAAAGCGGAACACGAAATTCTACAGAAATTCTACAGAAAATGTCGATCATCACACACGATTAGTAAACTAGAGTTGCAATGACTTCTGTAGAAATTTTAGTTTAAGGGCTACAAAGTACATGTACATAGATTTAACAAGCCCTTGCTTATGTTTCAATATATGGAAAACCTGAGGTATACTTTATGGTGAAATCTATGTCATATAGGTACAAATGCATTTAGCCGGATATTGAATCAAGAAATGAATTTTAATTTTATTTTAAAATGACGCGCGTCATGACGTATGCCATTATGTCGCAGTTCAAACCCTCATGCATTTTTTTTAAAAATGAAAATTTCTGATATTGAAATTCTACTTTTAAAACCCCAGAAATTAAAATAGACGTACTACATTCATCAAAATTCATACGCGTATTGTTCACAACTACAGCGCATTTATGAGAAAATAGCTGTCTTTACAATTTGTAGATATATCAAAGGCAAACACAATGAAAATATAATTACCCAAAATTGACAGCCACAGACTGTACATTCACAGTTGTACGTTTTTGTATGTGAATACTGGCGATTTTGTCATGTTGTCATCAACTATCCGACTTAGCATCAAAGGCAAAATAGGTGGAAAGTATGTTTTTAAAATTTGCCATATTTTGTGTTTTTACATATTTGTACACGTTTTATTGGATAGGTTACTTAATGTCACGTGACTAGTCAGCCTGTTTTAAACTCTAACTAGTCAATTTGTGTATGTAGTTGTCAGTTAATTTCTGATTTAAAGAGTTTCGATCCTGACATTTGTAGTATTGTCAATTTTTGGGAAGATATCATTGATTTCTACATTGAAAAAGAATTATGAAATTAAAAAGAAATACTGGGGTCATAGTATTGTTATTGAGCTGCAATGTGTTAAACTTGACTTTTTTGCGCTTAAGATTCACTTAAATTCGATTTGTAAGTTGGCATCACAGTAACAGAAATTAATCATTACATAAAATAGATATGCACATCATTCTTCTAACAATATAGATATAAAAAGTTTAATGCTAGTAGATTGAAAAACAAAAATAATGACCTTTTTGCACTTCGTAATTAAATTCATCATATGCAATTTAAAGTTACAAATTTTATAACCGATTTACCATCAAACTTTGCAAGATATCTACATTTTGATATTCTTGAGAAATAAATCACTGAAATTTACATTACAAGACCAGTGTATATATTTGTGACGGACGCAACTTAAAGAAATGTAAGACTGTTCATCAAAAGCTGGCTGCGTTATAATGATGACTATCAGGGTCTATAAGGACCTCTTCTAATGACTGTGCCTCTGTTTAGTTCATGTAACTCAAAACTCAATTTATTTTCTACGTATTTCCCTTTCTACACGGAGGTTTTTTTTAAGGATTGAAAACTATTTAGCAATACGAGGGAAATAAATTAGCAGGGATCTGACAAGGACATTTTGTACACAAGTGTTACACTGAATATGCGACATACAGGTACATGAAGGGGAGAAGTCCCTGCATTCAACAAGACTATAACGAAATTACAATTAGTGTAAGACAGACCCTATATTGGTATAAGACAGACCCTATATTGGTATAAGACAGACCCTATATTGGTGTAAGACAGACCCTATATTGGTATAAGACACACCCTATATTGGTGTAAGACAGACCCTATATTGGTATAAGACAGACCCTATATTGGTATAAGACAGACCCTATATTGGTATAAGACAGACCCTATATTGGTGTAAGACAGACCCTATATTGGTATAAGACAGACCCTATATTGGTGTAAGACAGACCCTATATTGGTATAAGACACACCCTATATTGGTATAAGACAGACCCTATTTTGGTACAAGACAGACCCTATATTGGTATAAGACACACCCTATTTTAATTTCATTTACGTACACTAAGGATATTCCGAAGTTTTGCTTTTACTTTTTAAAAATATGGAACCCGTGTACATCTAAGATGATCAATATAGTTTAGCCCTTAATGAGACAACCTATGTCATACAAACCATACAAATGTATATAACGGTACATACACATGTACATAACGGTACCATACACATGTACATAACGGTACATACACATGTACATAACGATACATACACATGTACATAACGGTACATACACATGTACATAACGGTACCGTACACATGTACATAACGATACATACACATGTACATAACGGTACATACACATGTACATAACGGTATCATACACATGTACATAACGGTACATACACATGTACATAACGGTATCATACACATGTACATAACGATACATACACATGTACATAACGGTATATACACATGTACATAACGGTACCATACACATGTATATAACGGTACCATACACATGTACATAACGATACCATACACATGTACATAACGGTACATACACATGTACATAACGGTACATACACATGTACATAACGATACATACACATGTACATAACGGTACATACACATGTACATAACGATACATACACATGTACATAACGATACCATACACATGTACATAACAATACCATACACATGTACATAACGGTACATACACATGTACATAACGATACATACACATGTACATAACGATACCATACACATGTACATAACGGTACATACATATGTACATAACGGTACCGTACACATGTACATAACGATACATACACATGTACATAACGATACCATACACATGTACATAACGGTACATACACATGTACATAACGGTATCATACACATGTTCATAACGGTACATACACATGTACATAACGGTATCATACACATGTACATAACGATACCATACACATGTACATAACGGTACATACACATGTACATAACGGTACCATACACATGTACATAACGGTACCGTACACATGTACATAACGATACATACACATGTACATAACGGTACATACACATGTACATAACGGTACATACACATGTACATAACGGTACATACACATGTACATAACGGTATCATACACATGTACATAACGATACATACACATGTACATAACGGTACATACACAGGTACATAACGGTACATACACATGTACATAACGGTACATACACATGTACATAACGGTACATACACATGTACATAACGGTACATACACATGTACATAACGGTACATACACATGTACATAACGGTATCATACACATGTACATAACGGTACATACACATGTACATAACGGTACATACACAGGTACATAACGGTACATACACATGTACATAACGATACCATACACATATACATAACGGTATCATACACATGTACATAACGGTACATACACATGTACATAACGGTATCATACACATGTACATACCAGTAAGCGTGGGTAAGCGATAAGATGTCACTAGGAGAGATAACTCTACTTGGTTTAAAAAATGTTCGAGGACACGTAAATTCGTGGGTAAGAGTGACCCACGAAATCCGCGAACGTCAATCCCCCACGGACAATGATGATTCCTCAGTATGTCGGTGTGACGATGCTTCAGGTACACGTATATTATATACTTTCAAAAACTGAAACAAATTTCTTATATTCACATTTTAATCATTTCACACTCGACGGTTCATGTGTAAGGCGACTAATGGGTTAGGCCAAGATTATTCATACGCCGTGGTTAACTTCAGCTAGGGAGACTGTTGAGGAAATAATGTGAATATTGTTAGGTTACCCCTACTCATTTTATGATAACGTGGTTGTCCTAAATACAGTATTGATATATATTTCCGTTTTTGTAATGAAATTATTAGGTACGTTTTTAGAGTTGATCCAGCATGTCTGTTCACATTGTGAATATTCACCACAAAACAACTCGGGGTATTTAGTGCGCTCCTGCTGGATAAGCATTCCAAGTAATTGGTTCCAGTCAGTAATTAGAAACACTAGTTAATTGATTTTGTAAAATAAGGAGGATGGGTAACGGACATTAAAAAAAACGACTTGGGAATGAAAGCAAATGTTGTAGATTCGTGAATGTGTTCATCAGCAGCGACTGAATGAAAAGAATGAATCAAGAAATGAAGAATGCTAAAACTTCAAATTAATTTGACATTTTTTTTCCGGTAAAGCAGAATTTTTTTTAAATCCACAATGAATCAAATCTTTGGAGATTCAGAGTCAATGAGTTGATATGGCGTTCAACTGATAAAATTGATATACTGTATCTGAACGGTGAGTTGTTAGTGACAGGAACCACTTCATTTTCTACGAATTTAACAGAATATACTAACTTAGACGGATGGTTGCTATATAGCATCGATGTTCCATAGAATCAAGAAAGTTAAGGTTAAGATAAGTGCATATAAGATAACGAAAAATTATACCATCCTCGACCATGGCACGAGAAAACACCTCTCGATGCAACCAGAGGAAATTGAAAAGAAGTCGACGTATATTTACAGAAAACTGAAGTTTGATAACTGTTATGTCAGTGCGGAAGACTTCAAAAGTAAATCCATGTTTCTGTTAATGTTTGAGTATATCGGATTAAATCACAGTTTGACTGCATGTTCAGGGGACAGCGTACAAATGTCCGGTTGAAAACAGTGTGTTGTGCTTCAAGAACAACTGTTGGCCGTATAGTGGCTTCATGTTCCAGCATCCCCGAGAACGCCTCTAGAAGATAATGGTTGATTGTATATTGTTTAACCTCTCGCTCGAGAATATTACTTCCTTATGCATGGACTATAACAAACATTCTATTTCCAGGGCCCTCTGGGTAATAAAGACTCGAGAAAATTTCACTCATATGGAGACGTCGCCTTTGTCTATCGTGCCACACTTGCTGAGGACCTATTCTATCCCGGATCCTAGACTATAATGGAAAACAGAGTACTCAGTATTAGTGGAGCTACAATGTAGGTACTGGTGACGCAGTGTAACTAGATCACGGGAAGTGACGTAATCCGATATTCTTCTGACGTTATATTGTGACGTGTGCAGGAGAGAGTCATCGGAGGCCGTATTAAAATGTGGGAATTCACCAACACCAGCTGCTCTCGCTACTTTGCCTACCTTTAACTACTTTAATTCGCAGGTCTAACTGCCGAGACACGAGCATTCAGTAATCGGATAACCATTCTACAAGTTAATCATGACTAATATGATGTTATCACCGTTTAAACGGACTAACTCCGACAAATGAAGCATCACTCTGAATTAGATCGCCTCCTCGCGATTCGATTTCTTTGCGCATGACGTTAGCACACAAATACACGAAATTCCAATCGGGATCAACGTATTTATGATCAACTTGAAGAATAAGCATTCGGTTACTGAACCTTCGCGTTAAGAGGCTAGATCTGTGAATAAAATTGTAAAAGGCAGGCAAAGTGGTGACACCAGCTGGTGTTGTGAATTCCCTCTTAAAATTTTCAAAATGGCCTACGCTCAGACTCCCTCCATACGTCAGGACATACAGGAGTATGTAATAGTCAGAAATATTGAATTAAAAGGACAGTGGAGAACTTTTCTTCACCATCCTGATTCAGACTACATCTCCATTTCTCATACATTTGAACGGCAATCAAACAACATGAAAACGTGCACCCAACATCACGCTTAAATTCCCCAATGTTATAAGGTGTTGAAATATATACTTTTGTGTTATCGCCAAATCGTAGAGGTAGGAGAAAGATAATGGCAAATTTACTTCCAAGTTGTTACTGAGTGGTTCTTTATAGGACCGATCAAACATACATACCCCGCAATAAGCTTAGTTGATTTCTCTAACAAATATACCACACTTTGATACATGTACTAGTGCTTTTAAAAACGCCACCATCGACATATATTATATACTCGTACTTTTTACTAACACTTAAATGAAAACCATAAAATCCTGGCGCCAATTCCATAAATCTCCAAAACATTTTTTTTTTCAGAGACAAAATATATTCAATTTTTATATCACAAAGCTTTGTCAACGACTCAACAATCATGATCTCCAACATGCCGATACATTATTGATATTCTTCCGAGAATGGGCACTCTGTTACATTATGTTTGTTTACAATCTTTCGCTTTTTCTATAAATGTTTCCACTTGCCTAGCTGTCAATTCCATTAGTGCATTGTATAGAAACTGGTCAGGGCTGTGGATTAGCACTGAGCCAGCATTCGTCGTATGGTATGAAATAGAACGAGTTAATGCCATGTCTTTGATCGAGTCATCACTGTGCTTTTACGATTGATTGAAGAAAACACGCTTTTTGACATTAGAATAACGAATTACCATGGTCCGTTAATAGATCAAAGTACAAGGATATTCGTGTTAGGATCGGATATGGCTACTTTTTGGCATTTTTATTGCATACGGTTCAAAAGCGTCTTGTTAGAATATAATGATTTTCCACCTTGAAAGCGTGCATAGTCAGAATGAATCATGGGTAACGAGTGTGTTTCTCTACACTTGGCGTCTGACATTGATTGAAATGAGATGTCTTTGTTTTTAATTTGTATGTATCCAGTAAGGAAAACATTTATATTAGAATGATAAAGAATTACAAGACACGCAAACGTGTTTGATTGGATAAGAAAAGTATCTACAATATATCTCGTTATTTGATTGGATTAAAATAACATCTCCAATATATGTACTTATTTGATTGGATAAGAAAAGTATCTACAATATATCTCGTTACCGGGTATTTGATTGGATTACAAAAGTATCTACAATATGTCTTTATTTGATTGGATAAGAAAAATATCTACAATACGAAAGGTGAAGACAATGAATAGTGATCAATCTTATACCTCCTATCAGGAATATAAAATAAAGAGTTGGGCAAACACAGACCTCTGGATATACCAGAGGTGGGATTAAGTCCTTAGGGGGAGTAAGCATCCCCTGCCGACCGATCAAACCCGTTGTAGGTCCTATGCCTTGATCAGGTAAACGGATCAATCTTTAGTCTTAATCAGTGTGCCAAGAACGGCCTACCAATAGATATGAAACACGTCAGACAGCATTTGACCCATTAATAGGCTGTATTGACAATCTAGATCATTATAACGATCATAGAATTTGCGAAACCCTCAATTTAAACGAGACTGTTGAAACCCATGTAACATCATTTTGTTTGTTATTAGCCTGCTTCGATTTAAAAACTGATCATACGCAGATCATGCTCTTGCTTATAGCATCAGTTGAGAGATACATGTACAATTTGATTTGCTTTGAAGATATTTTATTATATAAATATACAAAAAGATTGCTTACACGTTCCAGCAACTTAGAAAACCTCTCCCGTATACAAAATATATTATGTTATACATGTACAAATAAAGATTGTCGTACCACAGAAAATATAATATTCGTTATATTATACATTTATGAGAATATACAATATATGTTTAGGTTCATGTAAGTACATAATCAGGCATGAAATGCTAAACATATTTTAAAATTATGATATCTTCCGATTAAAATATGTTAGAGTTCTTAATAAACTTCTGAACTGCTCTGAAAATCTAAACTTTACATCATTTGAAAAATATTCATTTCCCCATAATAAATATCATTTAACTAAAGCAGTTCATTGAAAAAACAATTTGTTAGTAGCCTGCCTCGATTTAAAAACTGATCATACGCAGATCAGGCTCTTTCGTATACCATCAGTTGAGAGATACATGTATAATCTCCATATGATAATGGAATATTGCTACATAAATATGGGAAGATGACGATGAAGAAGTTGAAATCATCCCGTTTGTCATAAAGTTGAGTTGTTAGTTTGTCGTTAATATTCATTTTTAATAAAAATATCCAAGTATTATGCGGATGCGGAAAAATGTCTTACAGTAGCATTAAAATCATTCGCCTTTTTCGTTCCTCCATTTCTATAATTATCAGCTATTTGTCAATGCTTGAAAACATCTGAAACATTAGCATAAGATTCTTGTAAGCATGCAAACGTGGCCTTTGGTCTATTCTAAGGTAAAATGCAGTTGCAGTCTTTAAATTCGGGGAAAATGTTGAATTCCATTAGTACAGCGGAGATTTTAAAGGACTGAGTTGAATGCTGATTTATTAATTTCAGATACGCTCTGTGTTGTCCCTGTTGAACGGAAGTAGGTAAACCATTACGAATTAGGGACGATTTCCTTCCTTGGGACGAAATTGCAAATGTTCTGCAATCAACAATTCAAAGAACTCCCTTTTGGAACTACTTCTATAAAGCATTCTAAGAACACAATTATATTACAGTGTTTTCTTTAAATGAGTACCAACGTTTATTGTGTGTGTTGCAGTGACTGGACTGATATAGAGGACTATACCAGGCGCGTAGTCAGAAAGAAAACAATATGTGTACACAAAGTATGACAAGGGGTCTGGGGGCCGCCTTGAGGCAAACCTCCCGGAAGCTCCTGGGTTTTGCCAATGAAATAGCCCATTTCTGTGCATAGAAACCGGGTTTCTTGTCATTATTCAAACCCCACGGAATTCAAAAAATTATTTTCTAAACTTTTTTTTTCACGTGAGGATCCGGGTTAGAATAGGTCCTCAGTACCCCTTGCTTGTAAGAAGCGACTAATTAATGGGGTGGTCCTTCGGATGAGACCACAAGAGCCGAGGCCCCGTGTCACAGCAGATGTGACAAGATAAAGATTTCTCCCTGCTCAAAGGCCGTAAGCGTCGAGATAGGCCTAAATTTTGCAGCACATCACCAGCAATAGTGACGTCTCCATATTATGAATAAAAGATTCTCGAGAGGGACGTTAAACAATATACGATCAATCATTGTAGTGTTTTATCATGCCAACTCACCGTGTGTACCTGAAGTGACTTTACATTGGTTTTGACTGGTATATATATTTTAAATGTTACTGATAACAAAGAATATCGATTATCCTAATCTGTCTACTACATGTATATATATATATATATATATATATATATATATATATATATATATATATATATATATATATAGATACACTTTATATATACAGTAAAATATCTCTATCTCGAAGTCCGAGGGACCTCGAAAAAACTTCGAGATATCCGGGGGTTCGAGATATCCAAAATTGATCTTGGATATTTTTGTTTTGAAGGAGGATATTTGATGCATAGTATGCGATTTGCATTATAAACAAAAACCCCGTTGCCGTTTCTTATAGTTTAATACAAGTTGATAAATTAATATTGTGGAATTTCAAAGACAAACATTTCGTTTTTTAAATATATATAAACATCCAATTGAATTCACAATGTCTTTCAAAATCAAGATGATCGTGCCTGTATGCTTATTTTAAGTTTACTGATGTCCAGGCTCGACTGAGATGTAGTTATTGCGTTGAAAGAACTTATCACGTAAGAAACAAAAAAGACGGATTTTAAAAAAAAACAAAAAAACTTTTAAATGTTTATTAAAGAAATTTTCGTGTTTTCTCTGTACTAGTTTTAATGATGAAGTGTGTATTATTAAATGCATTATCGTTATTAAGAGCATTACCTTCAAGCGAACTTCGAAGATTTTGTGCGTTTATCTAACCCACATGTTAATGATAGAGCGTGTGTCTTTCAAAACACCATCCCTGGAATCGGGTGTGTTAGGTCATAATTGGCGGTGAACTTTAGCCATAATATTGAAAGGCTTCACTAATCACCCAAGCTGTTGAACCATTTATTGCGACCTGGGTCTACTCGGAAAAGGCGAGCGTGGATTAGCGGTCATTAATTATAATTGATGTAGCTGCGGGTGTGAATGTGCGACTTAACGACGCCAGGTATGGTAAGCTGAGCAGAAAATTGACTGCATTTCGAGATAAACCAGGTGAATTTAGGGTATGGGACCTTGAAAATACTTCGACATAAGCGGAGTATTCGAGATTACCGTGTTCGAAATATCAGAAGTTTTTAAAATAATTTATATAGGGAAAACGGCCGGGACCGGCGGTCGACTTCGACTCAAGCGGGATATTCGAGATAAACCATATTCGAGATACAGATATTTTACTGTATATATATATATATATATATATATATATATATATATATATATATATGATGTTTTATATATTTATATGATGTACATTAAAGTGATATTTTACATGATGTTAATGATTTGAATTTGAAATTCAAAAAGGACTTTACATTTGACTGATTGGCCATCATTATGCAGATTAATTCATAAACCAGGACTATATAATGCAGTTATTTTTTAGGCATAAACATTTTATGGCAAATCTCTCTCTCTCTCTCTCTCTCTCTCTCTCTCTCTCTCTCTCTCTCTCTCTCTCTGTGCTAGGTAACTACGCGCCTGCGTACAGAAGCTTTAGAAGGACCTTACATATCTCACATTACTTATCATTATGACAGGTGCCCTATAATAATCACTGTCTGTTTGTCTGTACATTACTTATCATTATGACAGGTGTCCTATAATAATCACTGTCTGTCTGTCCGTCCGTCCTTCTGTCTGTCTGTCTGTCAACACTTTCTGTGATATGTGATAACTTCAGTTTCCTTAGGGAGATTTTCAAAAAAAATTATGCTCAATACTTTGATTAGTCGGAGGAAGACCCCTTTTTATTTTCAGTTTTATCGACTTTGTCCTTACGGAGTTATAGGACTTGTTTATAGCCACGAGGAATTGATTGATTGATTGTATATTGTTTAGCGTCCCTCTCGAGACTTTTTCACTTATATGTAGACTTCATCAAGACCAGTGAAGGGCTTCAAATTTAGGCCTATGCTCTGCGCTTATGGTCATTGAGCAGTGATGGTTCTTTATCGTGCCACACCTACTGCGGCACGGAACATCCACAAACTTCCGCCAGAGTTCGTTTGCTTACAAACCAAACTCTTCCACTTAGGCATTATGGGATAGCGATTTCGTAGGTCGCGTATACTGTAGAATGACGAAAAAACATAACGTCAAATGTAAACAACATTCAAAACAAGAACGTAAACATCAAGTTCATTACTTTACACAATAATTTGAACAGAGTCTCCCTACTTTTTAATGATCTTTTGATCATTCTATGTTTAAGATAAAATCCATACTTTTGTATTAATGCTCTTAATGTCAATATCTTCAAACGTTTAACTACTTCTATAGTGTTATTTGCCTGCGTGATAATCGCGGACTCACAATATACAAATCTGTATATTGTGTTGCGTCACATAGGAGAGGTCTATTCGTAGGTGATGTAATGAGGCCTCGACGGGGAGTTTGGGAACATCAGTTTTTAATGTCATCTCCAAGGACACGTGATATTGACACGTGACATTGACAACTGATGCCGAGCGTTTAGCGGTGGGACTGTCACTACAGGTTTTAATGACTTAGGTCTGTCGCGGCCGGGATTCGAACCCCGACCTTCCGCAAGCAGGGCGAACGCTCTACCTCTAGACCACCGCGGACACGAAGAAACATGCAATCCATTGTCCCATAGACGCATTGGTGAAGGGTTTTCATTGTGGATCGTAGAGAATTATTTTGTAAGAAGTTGGGATGTAGAATGTTTAGATAGATCCATGTCGAGGCTCAGATACTTCGATCAAATGATGCAGAAACAGTGTAGTCGCCGCGGTCACCTACTCTGGACATAGTAAGTATGGAATAACTAATAAAAACTAAATAGAAACAAATCAATGATAACAAATCAAATAAGAACTGGTTAATAGCGAATGAATAATCAAAGGCGTATTTGTTACATGTATGTACATGCATGAACAGATGTGGTCTGACCATCTCTCTACCCAGTAGATAACACCACTGTAAAATTCTGAAGTTCAGTCTATAAAAGTAATTGTGTGGAATCTTGCTTTACTGAGTTTCAAAATTACTCATTTTACAATTTAAAAATGATTTCTGAGTACCTAACGGAACAGAAACGTATGTTTGCTACTGGCAAATACTTCCACTGTATACTTCCTCACAGTTATAAATTCTAAACCGGATCCCCACGGGATTAATAAACCAGTAATGATAAATGTAATATAAAATCACTAATATCAGATGCTTATTAGAATTAACAAATATCTAAAAACAATTATGAAAGGTCCCTCCAAGCTCAGAGCTTTGTTTACTAAACTGCTTTGTATCATATTTCTCTAATATGTTGCTTATACAGCATCCCGAAAACAAAGAATACAGAATTATTGACCCTCCATCTTGAGATTTATCGGATTGGACAAAGTAAGTCTGGCTCATTCTCCGGCAATTTGTCCAGAAGTCAGGAAGATTTAACTGCCACAAATTACTGTCAATAGATTTATGAGGAAATTCTGCTAAAATCGCCAGACAGTTTTTGTGTTTCGTTGAGGATTTAGGAGCATTGCCTCTCGATATTCAAAATGAGATCAACTATATATGTGTTACTTTGTCTTCGGTGTGTAACCGTACACTCAATCTCAATCAATCATAGAATGGAATGGTTTTTCTTACATGTGGTCATCTAGTTTGCATGGAGTTGTCAGCTGACCGTTTGTTGACCCGACATTTTAAACAGAGGAGACTACTAGAAAACACTCAAGAAGTATTACAATTGTCTGCGTACGCTAAACGCGCTTAAAACTAACAGACACTACTTCCTGTAAAATGACGTAATACATTGAATTCTGGGTAATGTGAAAATGGGGAATATTCAGGCCTGAAAACTCACAGAGTAAGAATTTACAGTCAATGATGGTATTCATTATGGTAATTTCACACCTCGCTGACTGTACTATGGTTTGTCCAAGGTTCCATGACTTTTTTCATGGTTTCAGGTTTCATGACTGTGATTAAAGGTGGTCTACTTCAGTCTTCTGTTACAGGACTGCACAGTACCAGGAAACAAGAACCAGTCTACAGCTTCATGTCACGACCATGCAAAATCATGATCTAATAGGACCAGAGTTCAGGTTCATTAAATGCAGTCAATCAGACAAAACGGACCGGTGGTGGATGGCTAAGATTTATTTCTGTATGGAAGCTAGCAAAGTTCGCTGTAACCCTAAAGCGGATTTTTCTTATTCCTGACCTGTAAGTGACTGCAGTTTTAATATTATACACAACTTTACTCTCAGTGTTAAAGATGATATCACATATTGATCAGAAATCACTCCATTTGATGGACCTTCAAATTACCCCCAGGCAAATACGGCAAATATTGCTATTGAATCAGTTTTATATTTAATATTCAATAATTTACAAATTGCACGGTAAAAGAATTTCTGAGAGCTAGCAAGCATTACACCTAGTCCAATTCATCATAGTCCATATTTTATTCACACAATTGGTGCATTAGTTTCCATGAATGGTACATCTTTTATGCAATAAATACGATTTGATTAAAACCAAGCGAAATATTCAAATTTTGTCGCTTTCCTGGTCGACCTGTGAGCACGACTGCCATCACATGCGCTCTGTCGTCCCGCTGACGTCGGCATTATCTTGCAGGTGATAATGGAGTATTGCTAAATAAATATGGGAAGTCGACTACACTGTATATAAATTGATATTTCATAAAAAAAAAAATTAACATAATCTACTTCATATGTATATAAATTGATAATTGCATATTTTTTACTCTTTTCCAACTATACTAGCGGAAAAAAAGAAACTGTGCATTATAAAATTTAGTATAATTTTTCTATATTGAAGTGTCCGTACGCACGAGTTTTACTGGCCAATACTGTTCGGAGTAAGAAGTGTAAAAGGTTTGTTTGAACACTATTCGTTAAGGAAAGCACTTTAGTTTTGACAAAATTTACCCTTCTGCCATGCCCGACTCAGCGAAAACCAACGTAATCGTTCTGTTGGGATGCTTCAAGCTGGAAGGGCACAAAATATCGTAGCAAGACACTTTAGAGTTCATCGGTTTCCAACAATCTGGTAACACTCGGGATCGACCACGATATGGGCGTACTCGTGTGACGTCGCGTCGACAGGACAATCACATTAGACTTATGCACCTGAGAAATCGTTTCCAGACAGCAAGTTTCACTGCTCGTAGCATTCCTGGACTTCGACCAATCAGTCCAAGAACTGTGTGTAATCGTCTGCGCTAGCACAACATCAGACCAAGACGTCCAGCGGTGCACCCAATATTGCTTCAACGTCATCGTATCGCTAGACTAGCGTGATGCAGATGACATCTGCGATTCAGAATACAGGAATGGGCCAATATTCTGTTCACTGATGAATCCAGATTTCATTTGGATAACAGTGACGGCCGTTGTAGAGTGTATCGTCGCGTTGGGGAGCGGTACCAGGACGCTTGTGTTGTGCAACGTCAACAATTCGATGGAGGTAGCGTTATGGTGTGGAGTGGAATAACATCACGTGGAAGGGCCCCTATACAAATTGTCAATGGAATCTCACAGGCGTACGCTATCGAGACGAAATTATTCAGCGCCATGTGATACCCTTCATACAGAGACAGCAAAATCACATCACTCTGCAGCAAGACAACGCAAGGCCACATGTTGCACGGTGTCGATGTCTTTCCTTGGCCAGCTGTTTCCCCCGATTTATCGTCGATCGAGCACGTCTGGGATAAAATGGAACGACGTCTACGCCGTTTTCCAAAACGAAAACGAATGATGATAGTAACGTAAAACTTTCGTTACTATCATCCTCGCTGTTTTTTCAACGACGAAATTTCTGTTCATATCAGCCGTATAAAAGATAAAATAACACCAGATCGTAATTGTTGCTAATGTATGATATTTCTTCTATTTTTAGTCACTGTGACCTTGACCTTTAACCTTTTTTCTCCAAAATCAATAGGGGTCTTCCTTACTTGGTAATAGGGGTATTCCTTACCTGGTACATAACATTATCTTTAAGTATCATTTGATTCGGATTTAAACTTTCTGAGTTATCATCCGGAAACCAAATATTTCTGAAATTTTCATTCTATATTCGGTCACTGTGACCTTGACCTTTGACCTTTTTTCTATAAAATCAATAGGGGTCTTCCTCACTTGGTACCCAACAATATATCAAAGTTTTATTTGATTCGAATTTAAATTTTCTGAGTTATCATCCGGAAACCAAATTTTTCTGATATTTTCATTCTATTTTCGGTCACCTTGACCTTTGACCATTTTTCTCCAAAATCAACAGGAGTCTTCCTTACTTGGTACCCAACAATATTTCAAAGTTTCATTTGATTAAATTGTAAAGTTTTTGAGTTATCATCCGGAAACCAATTGTTGACGCCCAACCACCCGCCATCCCGCACCACCAAACCAATAGCCGAGTTCAACTTCGTTGCAACTCGGCTAAAATGACCTCAGATCACAATGTTATTACTTGATAAGGTTTCACTGTTAATCTTTAACGAAACTTAAATTAATAGAGTTAAAAACAACAAAACGTTTAGAATGAGAGTAAAAATCCAATGGGAGAAAAAAATTATATTGCATTTATTTCTCCAATAGGATTATGGTGGGATTACAATTTGATGAAAAGTGAAGATAATGAAGTGATCAATCTCATAACTACTATAAGCAATACAAAATAGAGAGTTGGACATAGATGTGAGAATCTCATAAAAATCCTATTGGACGTTTTAAAACCTCAGGTGAACATACATTACAGGTATAAATTTTGGCGCATGTCTTTTGAGCATAAAATCCCACCACCTTGCAAAGAACTAATCTGTATCCTTAATAAAAGGGTTGGGGAAACTCCGAACTTTTCTCACGTCCGGAGTCAACGATCGCACTTTTATGAAAGCTTAAGCTACAGTTTGCATTGACGCTCACATTCCTAGCACTTGATTAATTGATTGATTGGGACTCAGTTTCCGTTAATGTTCAGATAGAGCCATGATGTTTATTGCTACCTATCAAACTGCTTCTGTTGAATTGTCCGAGACTAACAGACTACATCCGGGACGTCTCATCTGAATGGAAAGAGTTGAAGAACTGGTCAGTCTGTCTGAGTAGTGGACAGTGCCCGCGTCACGATCTGTGTAAGGGGTACGCTTCTCAGACTTCATTTACAAATCAGTTAAGTCTGTTTAATATATCAATTTTGATGTGTGTCTCGGAATTTTTCAGTGTTTAATCATGTAATTGTACTCTGTACAGACCAAACAATGAATCGGAGGAGGGTTATGTACATCCTACACACTTTAGTTCTGTGTCTGTTCATTAACCTTTAATGACAACATTTGATTTGTAAAACTGATTTATCACAGTCTAAACATTCATTTGATAAGGAAATGTTATCTTTGGGAGAGAGATTCATTCACACTGGGTATTTATTGGTAATGTGTATGTAACAGACACACGAACGCACGCGCACACACGCGCGCACACACTCCCACACATACACACGAACACACATACGCGTAAGCACCTTCAAGTTGGGTCCTCTAACTCAGCACGGGCAAATGGGAACCCCCTTTTCTAGCTGATATTTTGTAATGGTTTTTTGGCTACATATTGATTTTAATATTACCAAAGACATGTGCTATTTCAAATTTTGATTTGACAAGTATTTCACAATATGACCTAGCACCTTCAAGTGAGGACTTCCGGTACAGATACACCCTGCCAACTTGGGACAACGATACACACACAATCAACTGAGGACACCGTATACATACTGACAACTGAAACCGTTACAGAATAGCAATAGCTAATTCATGTGTATCAAAACATTCTTGCAGTTTTTACATAAAAGTGAGAATATTTTCCCATTACATTTTCGAGCTCACTACGAAAATCTTAAACCGAACGTACTTATATTCATCATAAAGAGCAAAATGAAAATAACTATTGACTTTATTACCCGGTCTCTCCTCGAGGAAATTTAAAAGTTTGAGAAATTTATATGCGGAAACTTAAGCATAGGTTTTTAGCAATGCTGCAGTTTTTTCCTTTTAGAGAAAAATCATGAAGTTGTCAGGACAACGAATAGACAATGAAAGGATTTTCGCAACACAGAATAGTTGCATTAAACTTGAAAATTCAAGTAGATGTCGACATTCCCTTCACGCTGCATCTCCACGACCAGTCTTGCACATGCATAAATTATACGAATAGCGCATGCGAAATACGTTGGAGGTTTCCGCTGATGTTGCATATCCAGTTTTAGTTTGTCGAAAGCATAATGTATATATTTTTCTAAAATTTAATGTTCATTCCTTTTGAATATTGGAACGATTTTTAAAATCACAATATACATTTGTGAAATTTCAAATGTCGAATGTCATTTAATGAGTATTTCCTGAAATATTGTTAATATACTTCAGAAATGTTTTTAGCTCATCCTGATATCTGTCGGCATTCTCCTGACATAGACATCAGAAGGATTTTAACAATGATCCGATATAGATATCACATTAACAGATAACTTTAGTAGAGAGAGTGTCAAATAAGTATATATTCACTTTGAAACATCCAAACATTTGATTGATGACACCGTGTAAGAGGATTTGATCACCTTAGTCTATTGATGTCAAATCGATACACACACACCATCAAATGAAGACTATTACTTTTTAGGTTTGTTACTGACATTTTTTCATAGAGAATAACATACTTAATAAGAGTTTTGTTTTGTTGATGACCAAAACCTTTTCAAATTATTATATATAAGAAAGTTGCTGAATTTCGCCACTCGCCAACAGTTACTACAAAAATTTAGACGTCAATCACGTGACGCATTTTAATTAATGACAGAACGTCATTCTAGTCCGAGGCAAAACAATTTAATATATACTTGCATTCAACTGAGACCAATTCATACACACCGTCAAATGAAGAATGTAATATACACACAGTCAACTGAGGTCAAATTGATACACACACCTGCAAATGAGGACTTTGATATACACACAGTCAACTGAGGTCAAATTGATACACACACCTGGAAATGAGGACTTTCATATACACACAATCAACTACAGGAGCTAAGCCCGTTTTGGGCCCGAACTCTGTGATACCATAAATATAGAAAGGGGTCTAACTCTGACACGGTTAAAAAAACTAACCACTCGCTTCAAATGCCTATAAAATCTTAAACTAGGTAAGCTATGCGTAATTTGTCGTTTTCCTTGCATAGATTAATGTTTTAACTACTTGCATGCCAAATTTCAAGTCACTGGTTCTTCAAATAACAAAGATATACGTCATCGTTCTCTCGATTTCACTTGTTTATTTTTACTAGGACATTTACCGGTCCAGGTCACGGAGAGTCGTTTCTCGCCTATGACAGCAGCGAAATTCAGACTAGTATGGAAGATTTCGGACCTGTCAATTAAAATTTCACATCAATTATACGCTACTTGCTTCCTCATATTTTAATAATGTTCTTCGTGTAGACGTTACACGACTTATTTTTCCTCAGCAGTATCAACTGTTTAAGATTTTATAGGCATTTGAAGCGAGTGGTTAGTTTTTTTTCTGTGTCAGAGTTAGACCCCTTTCTATATTTATGGTATCACAGAGTTCGGGCCCAAAACGGGCTTAGCCCCTGTGCAATCAACTGAGGTCAAATTGATACACACACCTGTAAATGAGGACTTTGATATACACACAGTCAACTGAGGTCAAATTGATACACACACCGTCAAATGAGGACTTTGATATACACACAGTCAACTGAGGTCAAATTGATACACACACCTGCAAATGAGAACTTTGATATACACACAATCAACTGATGTCAAATTGATACACACACCTGCAAATGAGGACTTTGATATACACACAGTCAACTGATGTCAAATTGATACACACACCTGCAAATGAGAACTTTGATATACACACAGTCAACTGAGGTCAAATTGATACACACACCTGCAAATGAGGACTTTCATATACACACAATCAACTGGGGTCAAATTGATACACACACCGTCAAATGAGGACTTTGATATACACACAGTCAACTGATGTCAAATTGATACACACACCTGCAAATGAGGACTTTGATATACACACAGTCAACTGAGGTCAAATTGATACACACATCTGCAAATGAGGACTTTCATATACACACAGTCAACTGATGTCAAATTGATATACACACCATCAGATGAGGACTTTGATATACACACAGTCAATTGATGTCAAAATGATACACACACCATCAAATGAAGACTTTGAAAATCAGTTTATGAGGGGTTATTGTAATCAAAATGTTCGTGGACTGATGCTATAAAATCATCATCGGCAAAGCTACAAGAATGAAATTTGGCATACTTATAGATATACACAAGTTTCACTTATATATACGATATTCATTCATTAATTAAGTATTATTGATGATAAAACACCGGGCAATACGTCGACACGGCACAACCCTAAAATTATATAAGATACTAGTACTCTGCTTTTTATAAGGATCAAGGAATGATATTTATATCTATTGATAAAGGTTCGTGAATCTTTAGAAATATAATGTAGTACAATTATACATACTGCTGCAAATTTTAACATTATTTCAACCGTTTCTGTGGATTTTTGGTCGATTGCGTGAATGAAGTTCTAAACATTGTATACAAAAAATGACGATGGCGGACAGTGTATTTTTCCGTAGCGTAAGTAACATTTGTCTTAAATTTGGAAATTGACCAACAGAAACTGTTTATCAGTTTTGCGAATCTGGTGTATCATATCAAGTGTTCCAAACTCTAATTATTAGAAGGCTTAAACACTTTAAGGAAACAAGAGGCCATTGGGTCAAATCACTCACCTGAGTCACCTTGGCTCATATTTAAAGATTTTTCCTATATATTCACATGCAAAACTTTGATCCCTATTGTGGCCCCATCCAACCCCATGGAGCCATGATTTTAACAAACGTGAATCTGCACTATGTCAGGAAGCTTTCATGTAAATCTCAGCTATTCTGGCTCAGTGGTTCTTGAGAAGATTTTAAAAGATCCTTCATATATATTTGTATGTAAATTTTTGATCCCCTATTGTGGTCTCATCCTGCCCTCGGCGGACATGATTTTAATGAACTGAAATCTGCGTTATGTCAGAAAGCTTTTATGTAAATTTCAACTTTCCCGGACCGGTAGTTTTTGAGAAGAAGATTTATAAAGATTTTCCCTATGTAAAACTTTGACCCCCACTTGTGGCCCCACCCTGCCTCCTGGGGCCATGATTTGAACAAACCTGAATCTGCATTATGTCAGGAAGCTTTCAGGTAAATATCAGCTTTTCTGGCTCAGTGGTTCTTGAGATGAAGATTTTTAAAGATTTTCCCTATATATTTGTATGTAAAACTTTGATCCCCTATTGTGGCCCCATCCAACCCCCCGGGGGCCATGATTTTAACAAACTTGAATCTGCACTATGTCAGGAAGCTTTCATGTAAATCTCAGCTTTTCTGGCTCATTGGTTCTTAAGAAAATTGATTGATTGATTGATGTTTTCCGCCACACTCAACAATTTTTCAGTTATTGGTGGCACCCAGTTTTTTGTTTTTTGTTTGGTGGAAGAGAGAACCCGGATACAATTAATATACCTGGGAAGAGATCACCGACCTTGCGAAAGTAATATGGGAAACGTTCTCACTTACCGGCGCGAGCGGGATTCGAACCCGCGCCGACCAGAGGTGAGAGGCCGTGTGATTTTGAGCGCAATGCTCTAACAACTCGGCCACGTAGGCCCTCTTTCTTGAGAAGATTTTAAAAGATTTTTCCTATATATTTGTATGTAAAACTTTGATCCCCTATTGTGGCCCCATTTCAACCCCCGGGGGCCATGATTTCAACAAACTTGAATCTGCACTATGTCAGCAAGCTTTCATATAAATTTCAGCTTTTCTGGTCCAGTGGTTCTTGAGAAGATTTTGAAATGACCCCACCCTAATTTTGCGATTATCTCCCCTTTGAAAGGGACATGTCCCTTCATTTGAACAAACCTGAAAGCCCTTCACCCATGGATGCTTATGGCCAAGTTTGGTTGAAATTGGCCCAGTAGTTCTGGAGAAGAAGTCGAAAAAAGTTTACAGACAGCCGGACAAACGACGGACAACAGGCGATCAGAACAGCTCACTTGAGCTTTCAGCTCAGGTGAGCTAAAAAGAGAAAGTATTAATGACGACGAAAAAATAGGATGTCCATAGGTCTTATGGGTATATATCAACACGATCAATACTGATTGACTAATTTCTTTGCGACTTCGCAATAATTTCAAGACAAAAGAAATAGCGCTTTTTGTTTCTTATGATTAGGAGAAGTTCATCCAGTTTCTTTCGTACGTAAGGGTATTGCTGCCAATTGATATAATTTTTTGCTATGTCGTAGGTACGAGATACTAAGTCGTACGAACGAGATACTAAGTTGTACGAACGACATACATATGTAATAAGTCGTAATTACGAAATAATAAGTCATATAAACGACACATACTCAGTCGTACGCAAGAAACAATAAGTCGTTATAACGAAATATAAGTTGTAGTTACGAGATAATAAGTCGTACGAACGACATAATAAGTCGTAATAACGAGATACATGTAATAACTCGTACGAACGAGATAACAACTTGTACGTACGAGAAACACCAAGTCGTACGAACGACATAATAAGTCGTTATTACGAGATACTAAGTCGTAATAACGAGATACTAAGTCGTAATAACGAGATACTAAGTCATAATAACGAGATACTAAATCATACGAACGAGATAATAAGTCGTTATTAAGAGATAATAAGCCGTTATTACGACATAATTAAGCCGCATGAATGACATAATTTCACCAAACAACAAATATGGACGGCGTAGAAATAGTTGACAAGCTTGTGAAGTTTTATTTCAAGTTAGGATCTAACCACAAAGAAATTTTGCAATCGCTAGCTTTTTATAATGGGATCGTGATTAGTATTAGAAGCTTGAGACGTCTTTTGGCAAAAATGGGTTTGTTTCGCCGCAAAGGTTATTCGAATATTCTTGCTGTGGCTATGTTTATAACGGAACAAGTTGACAAATCAGGTCAGTTACAAGGATATAAACTGTTACACTTGAAGTGTATCAAGAATGGTTTTGTTGTGAATCAGGAGAGTGTTCGATTGTTGCTTCAAGTTATTGATCCAGAGGGCGTTGAAACAAGACAGCGAAACAGATTTCAGAGGCGAAAATACTTATGCAGTGGACCAGATTTTGCATAATACCACCTTCACACTCGCGGATTTTTCTTACGAGTCCTTACGGATCTCAGACTCGTAGTCAATCGCAAGCATTCGTAAATCACTCGTCGGTATCCGTTAATAACTCATCACAACTTGCACACACTCGTAAGGATCCGTGAAAGTAGGGGCAAATTTTTTGACATGTCAAAAAAATTCACGATTGTCCACGGATTTCATTTTCCATAAATAACCCGTAAATAACTTGTAACAATCCGTTAGACTTTAGTATCGTAAACTGGTCGCAAGAACACGTAAACTGCTCGTAAGAATCCGTAAAACACTCGTAAAAATTTTTTTTTACGAATCTTTGCGGCTAGTTTACGAGTTGTTTACGGATTATCACGAACGCCTAAGTGATATTTACAATTGCATTCCCGTCGGGTTACAATCGCTTTTACGCTTTTTCAGAGTCATTACGAACGCTTTACGTATAGACACGATTACTTTACGAGTACATACTTAAACTTTACGATTAAGGAAACGTATGAAAGACGCAAAATCTGATAGTTTCTTTCAGTTGTTATCAAGACATTAAAGAAGTTACACATTAATGTCAGGGCTGCGTTCAAGATCGTAGCGGCTAGCCTAGCTATTAAACGCACTGTATGAATTAACGCTTGTTATTCCTACGTAGGGCTAGAGGACCCAGAGATCGTGGTTTATATAACTTAATATTTTATGATACGGTATAATGAAGATACTGCATGTCTTGTAAATTATGGAATTGTTCTTGGGAAGCAATCTATTTTTAGTGTTCTCTGCACATTTTTCCTTTGACTGAAGTGTGACACTTCAGTTGAACAAAGTATATTTCACTCAACCTACATGTATGAATGTTTTGTGCCAGGTTTGGTTGAAAGTTGGCCCTTCGGTTCTAAATAAGTTTAAAATCATAAAGTTTACAGATGGACAGATAGATATAAATAAATGGACACCAGAAAGCTTTTAGCTTCAAATGAGCTCAAAACTAATGAAGATTTAGTTCCTGTTCAGCAAGAAGCATTGCTCTAGTTTTCTTTGATCAACTCCCATGAGTACAATCTGTGATTTGAATTACATGACCTTGACCTAGACACCTTGAGATTCATAATACTCTGTCAGAACATAAACGTACTTTGTGTCAAGCATAGTGTCACAGTTTCAGGAATATCTCTTGAGAAAGTTTTAAAATCTTGATAAAGACCCAGGTGCAAGATCACAAGCATACCAAGTATAAGCTTGATGTTTTCTGTCATTGTAAAAGTTTTCAATCTAAAATATGACTGTAATCAAATTCTAGGACCTTGACCTTGATAAGAATTAGAATTGGTAAATAGTTCATAGTAAATCATTAAGTATCATACAAGCTTTCATGAAAAGCAAGTTACTACTGCCTCTTGATTATATGTCTATGCACGGTATAAAAATTCTAATGAACATACTCTCCATCAAAGTTTGGAGAAATTACAAAAGCTTTAAATTTTAGTGTCAAAAGTATTCAGTTTTACTTTGGAGACATAGGGAATGAAGGTCAGGACAATGCTAAATTCTTGCTCTGTACTGGTATAGTCAAAACCCTCTCTTTGAATATGTAGCTTTTAGTAAACGTAAAAGACTAAAGTGTTCATGAGTGTATTTTTGATGCTTATTATCTCGCTAAGACCACTTTTAAAATATCTCGTCCGTACGACTCACTGTATATCGTTTGTACGACTTATTATCTCGTTATAACGACTTAGTATCTCGGTATTACGACTTATTATGTCGTATGTACAACTTATTATCTCGTTATTACGACTTACCATCTCGTTCGTACGACTTATTATCTCGTCCATACGACTTATTATCTACTTCGTATGATTTAGTATCTCGTTACTACGACTTATTATCCCGTTATTACGACTTAGTATCTCGTTATTACGACATAGTATCTCATTATTACGACATAGTATCTCGCTATAATGACTTATGTCGTTTGTACGACTTTCTGTTTCTCGTACGTACGACTCATCATCTCGAAATTACAACTTATTAACTCCTTATAACGACTTCTTATCTTGTAAATACAACTTATTATCTCGTTATGACGGCTTATTATGTCGTACGTAAGACTTAGTATATGTCGTTTATACGACTTATTATCTCGTAATTACGACTTTGTATGTCGTTCGTACGACTAGTATCTCGTACGTACGATATATTATCTCGTAATAATGACTTATCTCGACTCGTACGTACGACTTGGTATCTCGTTCGTACGACTTAGTATCTCGTACGTACGACATACCAATAAATGGATTAGAAAGCAATGGATAATAGTCTTACGTTACCACTTTGCACAATAACGTCGCATGGCATTAACCGAAGCGCGGAGTTTGCGCCGAAGTAACTGATCGTGAAATATATAAAAGTGTATACTAAGCTTTTACAAGAATGCATTACATTGAAACTTTCCACACTTACAGAAAATATGTCTAATAAAAATTACAATAAAATTCATTGCAATCGAACGAGTACTTTTTGTTATATGTCATTAGTTCATGAACTTGATAATCACTCGTACATTCAGCGAACCGAGATCAATTCTCTATGTACATACAGCGAACCGAGATCAATTCTATATGTACACACAGCGAACCGATATCAATTCTATATGTACATACAGCGAACCGAGATCAATTCTATATGTACATACTGCGAACCGAGATCAATTCTATATGTACATGCAGCGAACCGAGATCAATTCTATATGTACATACAGCGAACCGAGATCAATTCTATATGTACATACAGCGAACCGAGATCAATTCTATATGTACATTTACCGAGAATTTTCTCCCCTCTTTTTTAAAAAAGAAATCCGATTGTGTTCATACAGCTACTGATAAAAGCGAGTCAAGATTTATCTAGTTTAAACCTATTTGTCCGCGTATAGATATATACGCATTCCTTAAACCTTTTTTTAAAATTGTCCTCAAACGCATTATTTTGTTCATTTAGTGAGAATGCTATTTTTTTCAAATAACTATAATAAATATGGTTTATATTGTTAAATGGTGTCGTATTTTATACTTTTGAGGTTGACTTTGCGTGGATTACTTTGTGATCGATCGAAACTTTACCCACATTGAGAGCGCGGACTGAACGGACTACATGTACATAGACTGACGTCATACTTTCAAATGTAGTTGTAGTAACCTTTCATATATGGAAGAATTGGCTGCCTTCTATATGATGTACTATTTTCTTGAAACGCCCGCTACCTTCATATCCGCATGAACCACCAAAAAAAGCATTTTTTGTTTAAATATACACCGTCAAGTGAAGGCTTTGATACATTTGTACACAAAGTCTACTGAGGTCAAACTGATCCTAACCTGCGCAATGGAATAAGCTACGCAGATATTTCTACCAATATTTCCTTCGATTTTTTAAAAGAAATTTTACAATCATCCCAAGGTAGATTTGATAGGGGTTTAAATGAAAGATCATAAACTAATACGGTACGTCGTTCAAGTTATCATGACATTTATTATTTAGGAATCATATACAATAGCTTTTAAATTGCAGTTTACCGATTTTGTGAAGTACTAATTATTTGTAAACGTATTTGATACTCTTGTCACTGTCTCGATCATCAGGCATGCTAGAGTTAAGATGTGTTTTAAGACGAACTTACAACATATCTTAGTCACAAGTGCGGCTAACAAAGCTATCCTAACTTTGGAGACTTCCTAATCTTCGTCATAATTTTAAAACAACAATGGGGTACATAGGGTACACCTGTTAAAGTATCGATACTTGTAAATATATATGACTTACGTCCAATAACAAGATAATCAAATTGCCAACCATGATTTTTCATGAACTGGGGCTCATAACATAAAGGGTACTTAAGTCTAAGACCGTGCTTATGTAGGACTTAAGTACATTCTTAGACTAGATGCATGCTAAGCTAGGACAATTCGAGCAAAAATTAAGTTTGTCTTCCATACTTTTTACACGTTTAAAGATATAAATTAATGATTCCGGGATTAGCATTTTCTAGGGTACAAAAATAACAAGAGGTACTGTGAGCAATGCTCACTAAGAATACCCCCCGCTTACCCCAATCTCCGAAAGGGTGTTGTTAATAGGTATTAATTACCACTTTCCTGAGTGTAAAAATATGGTATGCCTTTGTAGAAGAAAATGGAAGGTATAG
Source organism: Ostrea edulis (assembly GCF_947568905.1). Classification (NCBI taxonomy): domain Eukaryota; kingdom Metazoa; phylum Mollusca; class Bivalvia; order Ostreida; family Ostreidae; genus Ostrea; species Ostrea edulis. The sequence continues at coordinate 3,255,190 of NC_079170.1, forward strand.
TCCGAACACAAATACATGGTATAAACCTATAATTTTGAGTTCGAGATCAAAGGTCAAGGTCAGAAAGAGGTCATGAATGTACATGACACATCGTCTCATGGTGATACACCCATATCTTATGGTATGACTATGTCAAAACCCTATAATCAAATTTGACCTCAAGGTCAAAGTTCAAGGTCATATAGAGGTCATGAAGGTACCCGACACATCGTCTCATGGTCATACACTCATGTGTCAAATATGGTATGCCTATGTCAAAGAACAAAGAAGTCATGGCCCTGACACAAATCCATTGTAAAAACCTTTAATTTTGACCTTGAGGTCAAGGTCATATGGAGGTCATGAAGGTACATGACACATCGTCTCATGGTGATACACTCATGTATCAAATATGGTATGCCTATGTCAAAGAACAAAGAAGTCATGGCCCTGACACAAATCCATTGTAAAAACCTTTAATTTTGACCTTGAGGTCAAGGTCATATAGAGGTCATGAAGGTACATGACACATCGTCTCATGGTGATACACTCATGTGTCAAATATGGTATGCCTATGTCAAAGAACAAAGAAGTTATGGCCCGGACACGAATCTGCACAGACAGACGGACGAACGGACAGATAGTGATTCCTATATACCCCCCTGAACTTCGTTTGGGGGATATAAATATCAGTTTGTAAAGTATAAGATAAATAGATTTAATATTTATTACTTCAAATAATGGGATTATTTTTTAATGTTAACATTTAATCGAAAAATTCATTATGAAAGCAACTTTAAAAACTTTAATCGACAAGATAAGGTCTTTGTATAAACTGTGTATTTACGAAGATAAATTAACCTTTCTATGATAATTTATTATCATTACATGTTAGATATGTATTAAAATACAAAGGAGATAGCAAGAAAGTTTGTAAACAATTTGATGTAGTTTTTTTGAAAATTCAGTCACAGGGTAACAGCAAACGTCCTTCACATACAGGATATTTTAAATTTTGTTGAGATTTGTTTGCTGGACATGACTTTTGGTGCTTCCATAAGTCTGTAGCTACAACAACGGCCAAACAGTGTGCACATGGCAGGTATTTTTCTTTTTCTTCATTTTTTCTCGGTCTGTACTTTGGTACAGTCCGTGTTCCCTTTTCAATGAATGCTGCTGTCATAGGCGAGAAACGTCTCTGTGACCTGGACTAGTAAATGTCCTAGTAAAAATAAACAAGTGAAATCAAGAGAACAATGACGTATATTTTTGTTATTATAAGAACCTGTGGCTTGAAAGAAGTAGGTACAGTTTCTAAAGTCATTTGGCCCAAAATATCGATGATTTCACTTGGAGTTCAAACCCTGGCATTCAAATAAGGAATGGATTAGCAAACCCCAAATCTGCTCAGTTTGATCAGCAAAATGATTTGTGTCATGTGACGAGAGCTAAAAGTTGGCATAAATTTGCAGAAATGCCATTTTCAGTTAAAATATCCACAAATTCGGGTGATTTTCCTTTCCGAAAACATACAGCGCATGCGTCGAGCAAATTCATATTCAAGTATGTTTTTCATCTTAACATAATTCACAATATATATCATTATGGAACGCCGCAGCTGTCTTAAGGCTATAAAATATGCAGTATATTGTCACTGATATATAATATCAAGTTTATTCCTTATTCAATGGGTCTATTCTCTATACCATTAAGGCCATTTTTTATATCATTACGTCTACTTGATATAATATGTAGTGAAAAACCAATAACATGATGTCAAATCAATGTATTACATAGTTGGGTATACATAATATTCAATCTAAAATCTATAATATGTTGTCGAGGTTGTATTTCATTAAGTCATATTCATAAATCAGAGGGTTCAGACGTTATAAGATGACGTCAAAACAACATGTCACTCCGTCGTTTTAAACAACGACATCAAACACACACAATATCAAGTCTATCCTCTGTATCATCAAGTTCATTTATTATGACATGCAGTGAAAACACTATAATATGATGTCACAACAATACATCATTAAATCCTTTTCACATGACATGTGGTTCAATGTATAATAATTTAAGTAAAAATTTTATATCAGTTTCTCGTGTTTACTGTTATTTACTCTGTTTTAAATGACGCGCTGTGAAATATTTATAACACATTGTCAAAGTTAGGTTTCATTTCATCGTTCATAAGTTACATATACCGCTACGTTATTATACGATGTCAAGACAAAACACCGTTATGTTGGTTTTATATATTATGTTGTTGTATTCCGAATGATTTAAAGTGCATTCGGAGTTTCTCTCGCCGAATCCTGGTGGTTTCGCCTCAATTACATGTTCGCCCCAGTCACAGTAGTCGAGTGGTATCGCCGATTGAAATTCCACACAATTCCTATCACACATTTTGCAAATTCTTTTCCCTATTTCCTTTAAGTATAACTTTCTTTCCGTCAGTGTTATTCTTACCTCTCACTTTCAATTCTGAGATTATGAGCACTTTTTCTAATTTCGCAGTTTTAAAAACCTTTTAAAAATATATTTTTCATTTTCGAAATTTGTTTACAGTCAAAATATGTAAGAGATTCTACACAGGTAAAAGGGGGGGGGGGACCCGACTATATAAATAACGCAGCAGGCGCGGATCCAGAAATTTTTTCCAGGGGGGGTGGGGTCGAACCTATTATATATAATATAATAACAGTCAACTCAATTTTCTTATAAATCGTTATATTGTAATTTTTTTTATCTTTGCAAATTTCGGGGGTCGGGGGAGGGGGGGGGTCCGGACCCCCCACCCCCTCTAGATCCGCGCATGCGCAGTCTTCAACTATATACGTTACCTGTATTAAATTGGGGCGAAACCACCTATGGGGCGAAACCACACGATCCTCTGGCGCGAAAAGTCATAAAACATGGAGGACCTACGCGAAATACTTGAAGAATTAGGTATACCTAACGTTCTTGAAAATTTCGAGAGGGAAAACGTTTCACAAGAAATGACATGTATGTTATCGGACGATGAATTAAAAAGGTTGGGCATAGAAACAATAGGATTGAGGCATAAACTGAAACAACTTCTCGATTTAAGGAAACATCAACCTTCAACTTCTGTCATTTCTGAAAGATCGCGCCTATTCAGCCCTTATTCTCGCACTTCAGCAAGTAAACCTGGGAAAAGATCACGTAAGAAAGAAAAGTTTATCACGCTGCATTTTCTCTGCTTGGCACACACAGGACAGAAGAGTGTCCCAAACGGCAACGAAAAAGAAGTTTTGAATAAAGCAGGACTAGGAAAGAAAAAAATTCTTTTGAAAAAATCTGATGATGAGAAGGAATTAGCAGAAACACTTATTTCGAAAGAAGTAAATGAAGATGGTGATTTTGTCGGCTTTCCAAAATTAGCAGATGGGGGTGGTTTTGAATTACTTCGCAGTACTCAAAACTGCAGAGATTTAACTTTAATAAACTGTTCATGGTCAGCTAAAGAATTGCAGAAAAATGTGAACCCACAGGTTACCATATACATTAGACCAATACAGAAAAATTTATCGACTGAAGCTATCGTTAATCGTCCTGAAAAATTGGCAGAATTGAGCATTGAAGAAAAATGTGTGACATGTGGAAGAAAATTTTTAGTAAGGGAACTACGAAAACACACAGAAACATGTGACCAAGCACCCTCAGTTTCTACAGATGTTGATACTACCAGTATAGTGCCAGTAACACAAATCGTGCAAACTGATGTACCAGTTGATGTTAATGGAATGAGTTTTTTTCAGGGCCTATTCGAAAGTAATGACATTACCCTTAGAGTGGCCCCAACAGTTGATATCGAAAGTGTTGCAACCCCATCGATAGAGTTTGAAAATGTTACAACCCCATCCATCGAGGATGAAAGTGTTGCAACCCCTGTGCATGTTGAAACTGTAACAGGTGTGACAAATAGAATAGTTAATTTTTGCAAAACACAAAATATATTGGACCCTGTTGAAATTTTGCGTAAAGTTCAAAATGAAATGGTGACTGGTAGACCTTTGGAAGTCGTTGACGTTACAAATAGTTCTGAAGGCGACACAAACTTCATTTTGGTAGACAGAACTCATCTTTTGGAGACATCGTTTGATGAAATCAAAGGAATTGAGGATCTTAGAAAGACTTTAGAAGTACAGTTTTATGATGAGGTTGGTATAGATATTTAAGAAATGCATATAGAGTGATGATAAAATTTGAAAAAAATGGTAACAAATTACTTTTAAGAACAAATGTGGGGTGATTATGACATCAAATATGGCATCTTTGGTGGCCAAGGGTTTATGATCCTCTCCGCTTCTCTACAGGTGTAGAAAAGCGGAGCGGCGGATCACAAACCCTTGGCTAGCGAAGTTAACAATATGGCTGAAGAGTAGAGAAACAACCTAGGAATGCTAAAGTTTTATTATATGAAGTGTGACTGTCAAAATTCTAAAGGATGAAAGCACTAACAGATGACAATATTGTTGAGTTTAGTGAATATTGACTTTTGGGAGGGGGGATATTTTATTATTGTATCAAGATTTGGATTTACAAACTATGTAATTATGCATAAATTTATATGCATATATATACTTTTTGTTGTAGACGGCTGTAGATTATGGAGGCCCCAGGAAGGAGTTTTTCAGATTAGTTTTGCAGACCATCAAGGAGAAATATTTTGACAGTGGACTGAGAGAATTACTTCATGAAGATTATGAAGTTGTTGGAAAGACTTTTGGTTTGTATTAAACTTTTAATTTATAATAGTGTGCTAATTAAGTAACTACATTTAAACGAATGTCAAACAAGAAATTTCAGTGCAAAGAGCCAAGACACTTTGGCCTGAAAACTGTCATCCAAAAGACCAAAAGGGGAGGGGGATTTGCCTTATAAATTTTGTACCCTCCCAATTTTACTATAAATGTAACATATGAATAATCAAATGTTACAATATATTGAATAATCATATTAAAGTACTCCTGGTGTATAATATCATGATTTTAATTGTTTTCTCTTTCTTTTTAGGGGGTTGGTGGGGTAGCGATATCTAATAGAATTATATGTTCTTGTTATTGTATGAATAAAATTTTGTACATTTATTAACATCTACTTTTACACAAAAGTATAGAAATATTTCATCATCAACACTAGAGACAATGATGCCTTGTTATGATTCTGTAATAAGCAATATTGTTGAGTTTTTATAGAAATAATGTTTAAAATGTGCTTCTTTTTGTTAATAATGCCTTCCGGGGCCCTTGATTGGTCGATGAAATACCTTGTTCAGGGAAAGTAGGGTTTTAAAAAAGACTTATCATAAATTATGATACAGATACTAAGATGTACAATGTAAATTAAAGCTGATTTCAGAATTTAGGGAGACTCTTAAGTTAAGCTAACAGGAACTCTTTTACATAGAAGCTTGAATGTTATCTTAATGTATTATAAATGATAATGTTACAGACCTTTGGAGTTTAAATGCATGTGATTACAAGTATGTTTGTATTGCAGCTTTAAGTATTCTACAAAATGGCAAAATCCCAACTTTTTTGGACCCAGATGTAATCCAGAAGATATTTTCTGATTCCACAGACAATCCATGCATAACAAGCTTGAGAGGAGGGCTTGAGACATTGGGACTGTATACAGTAATACTTCTAGTATAATTTTGATTTCAAAGACCTTCATAATTGTGTGAATATCAAATTTACTCATGTACTGGAAAAAGTGCTATGGATATATGTACATTAGGGCTGTGCGGTGCACCGAAAATTCCAATACATTGAGTTTTATACCATTCGATTCTATGTACTGATTACAAATTCCGGATTTCGGTTTGGTTTAGATTTTGCATGCACCAAAACAACAAGTATGGCGGATGTGCAGACGTGTATTTTTATACAACAGAGAATCAAATCATGACTGTTGAGATTTAACATTTTCACCACTCAGATACATGTACCAACTGGGCAACAGAATATGATCAGCCAGATCATTGCAGTGTATCTTTACATGATTTATGACTTTTCTGTCAGTGCTGGGGATCGTAGATGATGACACAGATTAAATGATTTGACAGTTGATATGAGAGAGAAGTAAAGATTTTCAAAGACTCAATTGATTATGATAGAATTGTTGAATTTTGACATAAATGAAAACAATATCATATACATTTTAGATTGACTAATAGATTTGTATGATAATCCAAAAACTATGCTGCACATTAATATAACAAAATTTAATAGACTGTTAGTGAATGTTTTCTTTTTTTATCAAAGTTAAAATATGCAGTTATAGATATGATGTTTACAAATGACGGCATATAGTTAAATAAAACTTGAATGAAATTAGATGAAGTATGCTACTCATTAAGAATATAAATTTTTGTACTGTTATTGAATAAATTGGACCGAACATGAACTGAATCGTAATCTAACTTAATCGTGCTGCTCTGAATCGAAACGGAATTGAACTAACCCTGAATCGTCGCAGCCCTATATGTAATGAATTTGCCATCAATGCTGTGTACATAAGTAATTGTGTGCTATTTTGGAATCGATCAACAGTTACAATCAATGAAAATATGTGCTGAAGGTTTATTAATATGTGAGATTTTTTTAACACTTAATGATTGATGTCTACCCATCTGTCTGTCACAATCTGTAAACTTCTCACATTATTAGATATCATCTGTAGATTGAACCAAACTTGCACACATATGCATTCTTGTGTATAGGGCTTTAAAAATTACTAAATCATATCTACATGTGTACCATACCCTGGCATTTAGAAAGGGAGGAGGAATTATTGAACATAGGTACAATGTAGTGATCATTCGAAATCTTTCACAAGAATTTACAAAACTTCTGTGAAAGAATTATTGTACATTCTAAATTGTTCAATCAGTGGACTCGGGCTGCTCCCACAATTGTCAAATCAATATGAAAACATCCTTATACTGAGTATAATGCAGATTCTGTATATTTCACAAACTATTCTCTGGGGCCACGAAGGGGCATAGATTTTAACATAGATTTATATTGGAAAACATCTTTAGAATTTTCTCAGTACCAGTAAATGCCCAAACTATCAGATAGATATGAAAGCTTGTTGAAAATATGGCATTAGGGAAAAAATATAGTGTGGGTTTAAAGATATTCAAGTTCATGCTGTTTGAGATTGATTGACATAGTAAATCCCCAGAAGATTGCATGATGACGACTTTCATCAAAGGTAGTATATTCTTAATTCTATTGCATTTTTCTTTTAGATTTGTATGCAGCTTCCAAGTTTTCTGTACCTTTTCCAAAAACATTCATTACCCTTGACATTTAGGATGCTCACATTCCTTCTAAAGCCTCAATTTTCTCAAGAGGGCAGCAACAACATTGAAGTTGAAAAGAAGGTCTACGCTGCATTTGTTCGATATCTAAGAGAAGTCGCAAGTAAGACATGCAAGTCTGTGTAACGGTTTTGAGAATGTTTTCCTGTTTTAAAGAGTCCAGGTAGACATTTTGGTTTTTAAGCTCACCTGAGCTGAAAGCTCAATTGAGCTTTTCTGATCGCCTGTTGTCTGTCTGTCCGTCTGTCTGTACACTTTTTACATTTCATTTACAGATCAAAAACTACCCACTCACTTCAAATGCCCAAAAAATCAGAAAATGAGTGCAGTATGCATAATTTACCGGTCTCCTTGCATAGATTAATGTCTTAACTACTTGCATGCCAAATTTCAATCCACAGGTTCTTAAAATAACAGAGATATACATCATCATTCTCTCGATTTCACTTGTTTATTTTTACTAAGACATTTACCAGTCCAGTTCACCAGGTGGTTTATCACCTAAGACAGCAGCAAAATTCAGACTAGTGTGGAAGATTTTGGACCTATCAATTAAAATTTCACATTGATAAATAAAAAAGCCAAAGGTGCACAGATTAGGTCCCACACGAAATGGATATATGAAGGGGAAACGAATTTGTCCTTTTTTCTCAAACATGAATCTTCCCACCAAGAAAATAATATTATTAAATGTATCAAATATGAAGATAATATTGCCACTATTTGTAATGATATTTAAGGTAAAATGTATGATTTCTACACAAAACTATATAAATGATCAAATATTGACGACAATAACATGAAATTCTACTTAGATAGTACCACTATATTGTATAAAGTTAACGACAAACAGAAATTAGAATTAGACCGGTAAATTACGCATATTGCACTTATTTTCTGATTTTTTTAGGCATTTGAAGCAAGTGGGTAGTTTTTGATTGGGGTTAGAGTTTGACCCCTTTCTCTATTTATGGTATCACAGAGTTCGGGCCCAAACCGGCTTAGCCCCTGTGGGGTAGGGTCATTTAAAAATCTTCTCAAGAATCACTAGGCCAAAAGAACTAAAAAGAGCTAAAATTAGTCTAGTCAATCTAGCTCATATATGAGCAAAACCTCAAACTAATTGCAACAGAAATTAAATTTTGATTATTCATGCAAGAAAACACATGCAAACAACAAATTAAAAATCGGCTTTTGTATTTCAATGGGAAAATTGGAATTTTGGGGTAAAATGATGCGCTTACCATTCCAGTCCTATGTTTCACATATTTAAAACAGTGTATAGTAAAGCTTACGTTACCAATTCTTTATTAAGCTGAGTTTTATAATAGTTTGTACTACATCTATGACGAAACAAGGTTCAGTTTCTTCGATTTTATAAAGAAATCTTTAATACGTGCACTTCGTCAAATTCTAGAGTTTGGGAAAGAGGGAGGGGGGGTATAGCCGTATTTGACATAGTTCTATCCAAATTATTGTGCAATTAATATCGAGAATTTCAGAAGTAATCTGTTTTAAAAACAATGGACACATAGAATTAAAAGCAAAATGAATCGGGCACGAGCATCGTAAAAAAAAAAATGGGGTGGGGTGGGGGAGTTTGAAGATAATTTCACAATATTGCCTGAAAATTGACAAGTAAATTTTAATCCAAAGTTATGAAAATCCTTGATATGGGGGGGGGGGGGGGGGCTAAGGTTGTTCTCTCAGTTCAATTTTACACTTCCACTCTGTACAGTTCACGACAATGCTATTTTTTTTAAAAAGAGGAGGGAGGGCAACCAATCTGTCTAAAAATCGACCTCTGCGCCTAAAAATTTATCAACTTTGCATGTAATGATAAAAGGGGGTAGAGCCATTGTTGCTACATGCCCGATAATTATATAAGTGATCATTTTAGTAATTGCAGTACAGTTCAGTCCATGTTTTTACAAGTACAACGGCTAGTGTCACAATTTACCTTGCATTTACAGCGAATAACGTTCAAAAGTTTATCTGGCGCGACTTGTAATTTCGTTAACGGATACAAAAATTGCTGAAAGCAGTGATAAACCCCAGTTCGAAGGATCCAAATTAATTATTTCTTTAGTCCACTGTATGACTTAAAAAAAATTCTTGCAGTGCTCCTCTTCTGCAGCTGTAATTAGTAGTTAGTGGCAATGACTGAACGTATAAAAATGATATTGTGTTAGACAATACTTCACAAAGCAAATCTCCTATAGGTGTCTCTATGGTATTCCATCGTACAAAGTCGATATGACATCGACACCAGAAGATATCTTTTTCTCTATGGAATCCTCATTAAGGAAGGTGAAGATAACGAACAGTGATCCATCTTGTAACTCCTATAAGCAATACAAAATAGAGAGGTGGGCAAACACGGACCCCTGGATATACTAGAAGTGTGATCAGGTGCCTATGAGGAGTAAGCACCCCCTGTTGACCGGTTGCACCCGCCGTGAGTCCTATATCTTAATCAGGCAAACAGAGTTACCCTTATTCAATACCATTGTGCCAAAAAACGGCCCAACAATCGATATTAAACAAATCAGACAGATTTGACCCAATGATGTTGTATTGGCAAAGTAGATTGTTATAACGACCTAGAATTTGTGAAATGCTGACTTTAAACGAGACAGTTGAACCCCTGCACCATCAACTTGTTTGTCAGTAGCCTGCCCCCATTTAAAAACTAATCATATACAGAATTTGTTCCCGATTTATCTACATTTTGACATTCCATTGCTTTCTTAAGTATACAGGACCCGTTCCGATGCCGAACATTCTTGACGTGTCGCATCCTGTGAATGCATGTAGAAATGGCAAGGATTGACAAACTTCGTTTCCTAAAAAGACGTCTTGTTTTAACGATATTCTTCACTTAGGGGCAATATCATTAAGGAAATAATTTTATAATTCAATTTAAAGTTAGGAAATACAATATTCTATTATTTGTATAATTAAAAGTTCAATTATTTTGTATCTCTAATTTTTTTTGTAAATCTACCATTTGGTAGAAGTTACATTGTATCGTCAATATATATGTTGTTACAAGGTGAAGGTCAGTTGATCCGGGTGTGTATTGAATTTGAAGAGCAAAACAGAATGTATGCTATAGGCCTACCAGTGCTTATAGCTTCGATATATCCATTTTCTCGCAGTTTATCAGGGTCTCTGTCCAAGCGGGTTTTGAAAAGGTGACTGGGTGTGTTTTTAGCTCACCTGAGCTGAAAGCTCAAGTGAGCTTTTCTGATCGCTTTTTGTCCGTCGTCTGTCTGTCTGTTCGTCTGTCTGTTAAACTTTTCACATTTTCGACTTCTTCTCCAAAACCACTGGGCCAATTTCAACCAAACATGGCCAAAAGCATCCTTGGGTGAAGGGCTTTCAAGTTTGTTCAAATGAAGGGCCATGTCCCTTTCAAAGGGGAGATAATCACAAAAATGCAAATATAGGGTGGGGTCATTTAAAAATCTTCTCAAGAACCACTGGGCCAGAAGAGCTGAAATTTACCTGAAAGCTTCCTGACATATTGCAGATTCAAGTTTGTTCAAATCATGGCCCCCGGTAGTAGGATGGGGCCACAAGGGGGGATCAAAGTTTTACATACAAATATATAGGGAAAAACTTTAAAAATCTTCTTCTCAAGAACCACTAAGCCAGAAAAGCTGAGATTTACATGAAAGCTTCCTGACATAATGCAGATTCAAGTTTGTTCAAATCATGGGCCCCTGGGGTTGGATGGGGCCACAATAGGGGATCAAAGTTTTACATATAAATATATAGAAAAAATCTTCTTCTCAAGGACCACTGAGTCAGAAAAGCTAATTTTTACATGAAAACTTTCTGACATAGTGCAGATTCAAGTTTGTTCAAATCATGGCCGTGGGGGGGGGGGGGTGTCAAAGTTTTACATACAAATATAGAAAAAAGCTTTAAAAATTTTCTTCTCAAGAACCATTGGGCCAAAGAAGTTGACATTTACATGAAAGCTTTCTGACATAGTGTAGATTCAAGTTTGCAAAGAGTAGTTTGGGCCATAATAGGGACTAAGGTTTTACATGCAAATATATATGGAAAGTCTTCAGATATGGGCCAAGGTGACTCAGGTGAGCGATGTGGCCCATGGGCCTCTTGTTTCATGATGGTGCTATTAATGTAATGTTAATCACTGATTGAAAATAATGACAATTTACTTTATTTTTTTACACAGATATTATGATATAATAACATAAATAAAGTCTAGTAAAGTTCTTTCTTCTCCAGGTGGTCGGAGAGAACACTTGTCCTTAGCAAACGTACTACAGTTTGTGACAGGAGCTGATGAGGAGCCACTACTGGGGTTCAAAATCCCACCCACTATCCAGTTTCCAGAAGTCATGAACTCATTCATTCCAACTGCCAACACATGCATCAACTCTCTCCAGCTTCCAAGACCAAAACCAGACTTAAATGTGAACTTTCCTTTAGATGAAAAGCTATTTGAATTATATGATTATGCTTTCTTAAACCTCTTTTATGGACTGCATTAAGTTTTTAACAAATTTTTAGTCATTCTCTATCACCCAATCAAGTCTCAATTTTTTTTTATAAGAATATGTAACACAATTATACAAGTATCACCACATACTTATTACAAAAAATTCTACAGTTTGTATGTAGGGTCCATGGGTACAGCTTTAGGGGATTTGTTTCATAAAACTTGCTGAATTTAAAAGAAATTTGTTATATCAATATAAAATAATCTTCATATATAGTGAAGAACTAGTAAAGTGCACTGGTCTGGGTCAGGACAGGACTATTTTTAGTGCAAAGTTTGATGTAAATTTACACAATGTATCTTAAAAGATCTTCCTTCAAAATGTGTAGTAAGAACCTGACCAATTGATATGAAAGCATTCTTGTATAATAATGCACATTCAAGTTAGTTCAAATATTGGTACCAGGGGAGTTGATGAGGCCACAATAGAATTTCAAAGTTAAATGTATAGAATACCAAAGTTGGCACAAAGCATCCTTAGGTAAAGGGAATTCTAAATTGTTAAAATAAAGGCCACCTTCCAAGGGGAGATAAGAAAAGGTAAAAATAGAGTAGGGTCATTAAAAAATCTTCTCAAGAACCACTGGGCCAGAAAAGATGAAATTTATAGATGAGCTTTATTAGGTAGTGCAGATTCTAAATTGATAAAATCATAGCCCCCGGGGGTTGGATGGGGCCACAATAGGGGATCAAATTTTTACATACAAATATATAGGGAAAATCTTTAAAAATCTTCTTCTCAAGAACCACTGAGCCAGAAAAGCTGATTTTTACATGAAAGCTTTCTGACATAGTGCAGATTCAAGTTTTTCAAATCATGGCCCCCGGGGGTAGGATCGGGCCACAAGGGAGGATCAAAGTTTTACATAGAAATATATAGGAAAAATCGTTAAAAATCTTCTCAAGAACCATTGGGCCAAAGAAGTTGACATTTACATGGAAGCTTTGTGATATAGTGTAGATTCAAGTTTGCAAAAATCATGGCCTCCAGGGGTAGGTTGGAGCCATAATGGGGACTAAGGTTTTACATGCACATATATATGGAAAGTCTTCAGGTATGGGTCAAGGTGATTCAGGTGAGCAATGTGGCCCATGGGCCTCTTGTTAACTCATCTGAGTCGAAGGCTCGAGTGAGCTTTTCTGATCAAAATTTGTCAGTTGTCTGTCAACGTCGTCGTAAACTTTTCACATTTTCCTCTTCTCCTGCAGAACTATTGGGCTAATTTCAACCAAACTTGGCACAAAGCACCATTTGGTAAAGGGGATTCAATTTTGTTCAAATGAAGGGCCATGCCTCTCTCAAAGGGGAGATAATCACAAAAATGCAAAAATAGGGTGGGGTCATTTAAAAATAGTCTTCTCAAGAACCACTGGCAGGGCAAAAACTGTCCAAAATCAATTAATTTTCAAAAATCCTTTCTTTACAACTACACATCTACATGTATATGAAGAGCAGGAACGCCTCCACCAAAATTATAAATTCATAATACCCTGGATAGTAGTTTTTGACTCAATTTATTATCAATAGCAATAAAGATGATGTTATTTAAATGTTTTACACAAATTTCATAATCACAGGGGTAGGGATTTTGGTTTGAGGGTGGGACCAACATTATCATAATGATTATTGTCTTTACTTCTTAAATTTTACTGAAACTGTATAAAAACTAAATGTATAATAAAAAACAGCAGAAAAGTACGCACTAATTTTGAATTTCATAACAAGGGTTGTGACTCGAGGGCTGGTCCAAAATAACCGTATAGTGGGTTGGTAACAAGCCATCCGATGCGATTTTGTAACAATTTAATCCGTCATGTTATAATGGGGAATCGCCCCATATGGGTGTACTTCTGTTTTGGGCAGTATGTGGTTGTCTATATTGTAGCAGGTCGAAGATTGTTTTTCCTTTACATTTAACATGTGTATTATTGTCAATGCCACATGTAATTGAAATCCATTACTTTATGATTTTTTGTATTCTACATCTTGCCATAAGTTACAGGTATAACTCTGTCTCAAAGTCCTTCTAGTCAAAAGTCTGGTCATTTTGTACTTGTAACATTGCAAGAGTTTTCATTTTCCCCATTTTGAGAAAATAACTGCTTGCTAAACTTCGTCATTTTAGATGAAATATTACTTAAGGAGACAAGTGTTTTTTTGTTTTTGCTTCAAATATGTTGTGAAGTATCACTTTTTTATGCACCTTGTACATGTAAAGACCATCACATGGTTGTGCAAGTCAGCTTTCAGCAACAGGCTTCATTTTGATGCAGGATATATTTTTTGTCCATTCATAATAAATTTTCATATTCATGTATATTTCGGACCTGTTTCATACTGGGTTTTTTAAGAGCAATATGGTCATTTGGTCTCTTCTTTATTTGTACATTTATAATTGATAGGAAGCACAAGTATTTAAGTTATTAGTGTTTATGATTTTTTATATTAACTAAAAAAAACCTTGTCATAATTGGGGGGTGGGGTGGTAAATAACTTACTGACAATTAATTGAACTTTCTAATGCCAATACATGTACTTTGTATGAAGTGAATGATTATAAATTTTATTTATGAGGATACCATCCTATGGGAGGAATAAAAATGTTTCATCTACACACATTGATAGAAATTGCAGCAATGTATCAACAAGCCAAAAGTAGATGAAACTCATTTGAGTTGATCATTAGGTTTTGTTTGAATAGAAAACTCTGTGTAAGTTACACTATTGATTTGTTACAACATTAAATATAATTCTAAAAGTTGTTGTTTTGTCTCTTTATTTTCATTTGTACAATTTTACTGATGGTTCTTTATTATATCAAGGACTTTTAAGTAAACGTCAATTCCAAAATTTGTAGAATTCCAAGAACTAGTTATTTCCTGGTCAAGTTGGTGTTTGCAAGCGGAAGTGATCATGCTATCTGAAACGGAGGTAATGATTGGTCTGCCATCTACATCATCATGATCATTGGAATTTATTCCAAAACCCTCAGTTCCATATTCTGCATTGACAAAGTCTATGCCCGTAGGATTCTGAATATGTCCCGAGGTCCATAAAGCTTTCGGGGACGATTTTGTTGTTCTCATTCTATGTCCAGCCCAAGCATCTTGCCAAATTTTTAGTTTCTGATTTATAAATGGAATGTATGTATAATGTAGAGCTGCTATCTGCAAATCATCAAGTGGATCCAAAATCCCATCATCTTCCATGTAGTAGAATAATTTGTAGAAAAGAGCCAACACACCAGTATAGACATCTCTCCACAAGCGCTCTATTCTTTGATTGTGCACACTTTTACCAGTAAGCATGCTTCCTCTGCCAATTCCTCGATTGGCAATCATAAAATCAGCAATTGCAGTATTTTCTAATCCCTTATCTGAACGAACTCTGAGTGGAAGGCCAAATTGAGAAACACCCTCAGTAAAACATTTCAACAATGTTCCAGCTTTATTATTGTCGAGACAGTTCAAGAAAATTATCAAACGACTGAAACCATCAATGCATCCTGCGATGATCAAATGCCACCGAATGAGTTTATGGTTGGTATCTATATGCCATAGATGATTTGGTCCTCTGACATCATAGACTCTGCGTTTTAATCTGCCCCTTTTTCTTTCGTTCACACCCGTCTCATTCACACGATGCAAACTATCTCTGAGACGCCAGCGTGGGACAATTATACCTTTCTGTTTTATTATTTGTCCTAAAATGTTCTCTCCGCAATATGGAAAATTGTTTGACGCATCCAAAACATAATTATATAGCTCAATGTCGTTTATATCGGAAAAACTTTTCTTGGACATTCCAAACTTTCTCATTCTGCGATATACCGTGCTTTCGGAGATTGAAAGGAGTCTTGATATTTCTTTAATTGAAAACCCGTCGTTTAAGAGGTTTTCTAGGACATTCTGCGGAACTACAAATTCCTTTGGACCAAATCTAGAAAAATCTTGTTCGGGTCTTCGAGGACCATATGAAACACATGCATATCTTAGTTTAACCATGTCAGACTTGTTACCAATTCCCAATGACTTCATTTCTTCAGCTGATAATAAACCCACAATGTCAGGAGAAATGTCCTGCTCTTCAAAGTGTCTAGAGTATTCTCCAAAGCCCAGCTCTTCCAGAATGTGGCGCATTTCCGACATTTTCAAATGGATTTATACAAAGCATCGACTCTTGTGTGAAAAACTTCAAATGCAAGTCTTCGAAACACATGATATACATACACGACATTATATATCAAAGTAACTACGTAGTGTATAGTTTTGACAGTGTATTAAATGATGTAGCTACATTTTATATGCAAACGATTGTATGATATAGAATTAAAACCCTATATTTTAACGTTTTCGCAATTTATCATATAAAAATGACTTAATAACATACAGTCACATCAAACTGTTATAAGAAAATGAAATGATAGTAAGGTGTTTTGACATCATGTGGATACATTTGAACCACATGTCATGCAGAAATGACTTATTGGTATATAGTTTTCACAAGTTATATCAGAATTCAACTGTATAATTATTGTTGTGACATCATATTATAGTGTTTTCACTGCATGTCATAATAAATGAACTTGATGATACAGAGGATAGACTTGATATTGTGTGTGTTTGATGTCGTTGTTTAAAACGACGGAGTGACATGTTGTTTTGACGTCATCTTATAACGTCTGAACCCTCTGATTTATGAATATGACTTAATGAAATACAACCTCGACAACATATTATAGATTTTAGATTGAATATTATGTATACCCAACTATGTAATACATTGATTTGACATCATGTTATTGGTTTTTCACTACATATTATATCAAGTAGACGTAATGATATAAAAAATGGCCTTAATGGTATAGAGAATAGACCCATTGAATAAGGAATAAACTTGATATTATATATCAGTGACAATATACTGCATATTTTATAGCCTAAAGACAGCTGCGGCGTTCCATATATCATTTTCATTTTGCTCGACATGCGGGTACGTTAAGGCAGGTTATGAAAATTTTGACTGGGATAAAATCCGCGAAACAATGTGACATCTAGTATATCACTAAGTATATATTAAATTTCGATTTTATTTTTTATTTAAGTTTTATTTATGCATAAAATAAACCATGCAGCTACTAAGATCCAACGAAATTCGAAATGCTATACTGCTGTTGTGCAATTTCTGTCTGATCGATATGAAAGTAAACTGATGACGTCATGACTATACATCGAGTGACGTTGACACATGCAAGGAATTTGTTTATATGTGCCATGCAAATATCGACAAAATGTGGAGTATTTGAAATATATGACATGGGATATATGGAATATATATGTAAAACGTTGAGAATTTATTGATATTAAGAAGTTATGTTGATATCTTTCATTGACAATTTTGTTTAACGGAGAAAACATTCTATTTAGCATGTCGATCTGATTTTCCTCTGTCACAGACTGAAATAAAACTGCAAAAGTAGCACATTTGGCCGTATACTTTTAGAGACTTTTTATACACCGTTTGAAAGGTCATAAACTAATGTACACGGTAATTACTGATAGAATCGTCTGTTAAGAAAACTTTTAAAGAAAACTGCATAGCATCAGCCATCAGTGCAAAATGTAAAACATGGGCTAGATGGTTTCGTGTTTAAATGTTCAATAATTATTTCTTATTGACAGTGGTAGGATTCTATCAGTAATTCTGATATACTATGGGTGTTTTACCGTCATTATCGCCAGTTAGACCAATATTTAAATCTTGGGATAATGTGTTACTTTTACATTTTCTATTAAGGTACCTCCATGATCTATTTATAACAGTCATGCAATGACGTCATATGGAAGCGCATGTTTGTCATGTTGTTATGATACAAAATGTTCTCATGTAAACAACCAAAATAGTTTTTAAGAGTTAGTAGCTCCCTCTCTCTGTGTAAGACAGATTTTAAAAATTATGCAGTTTACCAGCATAAATGAAGCATGACCTGCCTTAACATACCCGCGCAAATGCGCACATCTTTTCCTGAGCAATAAGCTGTATGACATTTGACAGTTTTCAGGCTTATTTTGGAAAAATGGCGGGAAATGTCTTATTCATGGTCGCTCCTGTAAATGTTGAGGTTCCAAATTTCGGAGATCTATATGATAATCCACATACTTCACTTGATACAGAACTGTTTTTACAGGTCCAGGACAATCTCAATAGTTTTAGTTATAGGCCTATAGCTTTATTAAGCTTAATGGAAATAGCTTAATTAAGCTAGTTTACATTGAATTTGTAATTGCAAATGCATAGAATTAAAAAAAATTGATTTGATATAAACATTAACTTTATAAAGCTATGCATTTATCTTAAATTACTTATATGAATATTATTGATAACAAAGAATAGCCTAGATATGTCTACGACATGTACATATATGATGTACATTAAAGTGGTATTCGACATGATTTGAAATTCAAACTGGACTTCTGAATGACTGATGTATTTTTGAGGTACAGATATTTCAATTGTATATCTCTCTAGCAGATGGTGTGTACACAATTGTGTACTTGCGTTAAATATAGGCAGCTACGTGCCTAATAATAATCACATTTGGCAATTAAAGAACAATCTTTTCAGTACTAGGTCAAATAGCATAAGTGACATGAGGAACCCAGCATGACTTATCATTGCAGATAACTGAGCATACAGTAGTGTGTTCACGACATTTCAAGAATACAGATTTTAAATGGACACCATTAAGAAAAACATTGAAACCAGGCAGTGTTCCATCCATTTTCAACTGGACAGATGAAACAACTCCAAGGCGGGATATATTCAAGCATCCTTTACCAGAGAAAAGAGCAAGGAGGGAACTAACATATGATGTTGAAAATGAGGACAATATGGAGGTTGACACAGATGCTTTGGACAGGACTACAAATGAGGATGGGTAATTTCTATAAAATGTCAATCTATACATTAAGCCTTTTGTTGTCTACCAAGTTAGTCATGAAATTGACAGTAAAATATTCATATGGATTATCAGCACAGACATATAATACAATTTTATATAATTTATTTTCTTTGTTTTTGTTACAAGAAACAATTATCTTTTTCACTGGCCTAAAGTTCTGATGAGGTGTATCATTTAATACTTTTATTCTTGATATGTAAAAGTTTAATGTGAGAAATGTTTGAGAAAATATAGTACTGACTTACTTATATACAATTACAAAATGTATATGACAGGTCATATAAATACTACTGATAAATCAAATGACACAATATTTTAGCTTTTTATTTTCCAGATTTATTACTTATTCAGAATATTTTTTCATTATGAATCATTCTCAAGATGGTTATGCAATTGACATACTTTATGAAATTGAGCATTAGTTTGTCATTGTAAATAGCTATTTTGGATGATTTAACTCACAACATGATCATTTACTGCTGGACAGTTGGGTGCTGGATCATCTAGGTCATGACATGTGAGTATATATATCAATCTATATGTATTATTTATATATATGTATTGAAAGTGTTGAATCAATCTTTTATAAATAGTAAAACAGAGGAATTACAGAAGAAGAGTGAGCACATTAAGGAGTTAGAAGAACTATTAAAGAAAAGGGAAGATGAAATAAGAGGTTTAAAAGACAAAATTGAAATAGAAAGATTTGGGGTGCAAAGATTTTCTGCTGACAATGCCATGATTCTTTTTTACACTGGCTTTGTTTCTTTGTCAATGTTTACAGCAGTTTTTGATTATGTCAAACCAGCAGCTAATTCTTTGCATAGTTATTACTACCAAGCTAATGAGAAGGTAAATGAGCAAAGCATTGTGGGAAGGCAAAGAAACATGTTACTCATTGATGAATTTTTTATGTTCTTGTGTAGACTGAAGTGTGGGCTTATGGAACAAGATCTTGCCATTCGATTTAATTGTCATGTTTCAACTGTTAGTAGGAAGATTATAACCTGGGCAAATTTCTTATACTTTGCATTGGGATGCATCAACATATGGCCAAGTAGACAACAGATAGATGAAAAAATGCCAAAGTCATTTAAATCGCTCTACCCACATACCCGCGTCATCATTGATTGTACTGAGATCAAAACAGAAAGACCATCGTCTCTTGCACTTGGTTCTAAATGTTATTCCTCTTATAAAAGTGCATACATATGGAAAGGTCTAGTGGGCATAGCCCCTCATGGTGCTCTAAGTTTTGTTTCTAATTTGTTTACAGGGTCTATGTCAGATGTTGAGATAACAAAACTCAGTGGTTTGATAGATCTTTTGGAAAGTGGAGATTCTATCATGGCTGATAAAGGCTTTGTTCTTAACAAAGTTTTAGAGGGTACTCGAATCTCAATCAACACCCCACCCTTTCTTATGAGTCAAGGCCAGTTCACAAAGCAAGAAGTAGAACAAACACAAATCATTGCAAAATTGAGGATACATGTGGAAAGACACATCCGTCGGGTCAAAGAGTACCATCTCTTTGATAGTGTTATACCCTTATCAATGGTTGGTACTATTAACCAGTTGTGGACAGTAGCAAATTTGCTAACATTGTTTAAAGGTCCTCTAGTGAAAGATTGGTCTAAGTAGATTCCTTGAAGTAATGCACAAGTATCTTTACAAAGGAATCACTTTTGTTTGCCTGCCTGTCAGTTACATTTTCATTAATGAACCACATTCTCATGAAACTTGCAGGAAGGTCAGTTAAGAGATTCAAAACCATGTACATGTAAAGGTCAAAGTAACCCTAAATATTTATATTACTTAATCATGTATTATATGTAAGTCAAGCACTATGCATATTTCCATAAAACTTGTATGGGAGGTCAATTCTGATGCAATTTATCCCCAAGTGAAGTTTATTAATAAGGTCCTCGTTAATGTCAAGGTTAATAAGGTCATCGTTAATGTCAAGGTCACTAAATGAGTCAAATACTCCACAGTCAAAACCAGTATTCCATAAAAACGAACAAAGTCTTTATCAGCCATCTGAATTTGCTCATGTATTGCCGTAATAATATAATTCCTAAGAATCAACATGTACATTTGTAATTTACTAGTAAATATATTAAGCTTTGACCAAAAATAAAGTATCAAATAGCTGAATAGCAATTATATTTAATTCAAATAATGGTAGAAAAAGAAATCATCAAGCTTTGCTTTCATTACTTTCCAAGTGTCTATATTAAAACAAATCAATTCCAAATGGCTCTCCTCTGAGGTCCACACAAAGAAATGACACCATTCCATTCCTGTCACTGCCATTTGCATCATCACTTGAAAGAAATAGGCATGGTTCTCCTTGAGTTTGTATCCATTTTCATCCTTGGTGAGGTACTGGCATTCTGACAAAGGATTCACTGGACATTTGATCTCCAGGAGTCCATATTTGGGGTTCAGTGTTGGGCAATACACCTTGCGGTCTGGAGTAGCAGCTAACCATGGGGACCAAGGATTCACCACTAATCCACAAGGGTAGATGTTGAGGTCATTGTTCATTTTCTGCAAATGAAATTTGAACTTTTTAAAAACAAATTTTAGAACTTGCATTAGGATATACTTGTATAAGTAGATCCATATATTATCTGACATTTCTGAAGTTATAAGACAAAAAATTTGAATGAAAATTAAACTTTTAAAACATTTTACAGCTATCATCAATTTTCTGAAAAGTAAATTGAAATGAAATTTGTTTTTAGCAAGTCGGTCTAACTATTGTGAGAGAAATATTAAATTTAGGTCTTTATATACCTCAACATAGGCATTTGCTGCAAGAGGCTCACAGGCTATCCAATGTCGCATGCTAGAGGTCACAACCTTTCTAGTTGACTGTAGTCTTTTAACTAGTGGACCATACTCTGAAAAGTAAAACTACATTTCCATCATATTATAAACATAAAGATCATCAAATTAGAATTCTTATCGTTCTAAATTTCATCTGTTTCATTTCAATAGTAACAATACACATGGTGTAATACAGATAACTATCAAATTTGATTCATTGGTGTAAATCATGGAAAATTACTATAGGATATAATATGGCAAGTTACTTATCATTTCTTGATTAAATATATTACAGAATTATTTGTATGCTGTCCCAAGTTACCTTTCCTTCTTTTTATGATGTCCCCTGCTACTGATGCAATGATTCTATCCTTTCGAATCCTGTGCCACTTTGGATCCTGGGATTGAAGACGGGTACTTTTTTCTATTTCGAAGCATTCATTCTCTGATAAAGTTAATGATTGGAATTGGATGCTCTTGTTGTAGTTGAGGACTACCTGAAGTTCGTTATCCATGTGATTTTTCATGGGTATATTTGGAAAATCCCCTGCATCCAAAATACTCAATACATAGTCACTGTGAAGTTTTTGTTGTGTGGCGAGTGGAGAGCCTTTAGGGAATTTGCCAAATCTTGTATCCACATCCTTATTTTGGGCACTTAAGGAGACATTAGAGAGAAATAAACATGTCTTGTCCACTACACTTAAGTTCTCACACAATTTATAAACATCAAGTTTCTCTGCACTAGATGGAATTGGGTTGTACAGAGTAGATCTTAGTCCTCTGGTCTGTCTTTGTGGAAATTTTGGGTCATATCCTTGGACTGTGACATCATCGGACACTGACCCAGCAATCCTCTCACCTCTTGGAATGTGCCATGTTTGTGGAAGGGATGTTTTGGCCACATCACATGGAATAGCTGACATTCCAGTTGTCTTCATGTGGGCTATCGAATATAGCAGACCAGCAATATGTCCACAACATCCTCCAGATCCAATGGCACAAGAACAGTTGCTGGCTTTGCTGTCATATGATGGACCATTCCTGATTACAACCTGTAATAACATTATAGAGAAATATTGTACACACATGTAAAAGAAAACACTCCCAGTAATTCTTACAAAGCACCTCATGCATATATACATTGTATAGTAAAATTGAAAATTTTGTTAAAAATATTACAATTACATGAAATTAGATAAGGGCTTTTATGCATGCTTATGAAATGAATGTCTTATTTTGTTAGTTCAGAGAGCATAATTCTGGTTTGTAACTTGTGCAACTATCATGAACCACAGTATATGTGTCATGCTAGAAATTTACTCCCTGAACTCATAACATAAGACACTCATTACATTCAAAAGATATATAACTGATATACAGTAATAAGTCTAAATTGAGAGATGAGAATGATCAAATGAAATAAAATGTGAAACCTGTAAAAATTCACAGTTGGGTGAGATCAAAAGTTTAGTGTCTGACAAAAAACTAAATTCACATAGTTTTCACCAAGACCCCCCCCCCCCCCCCCCCCCCCCCCCGAAACTAAATGATGAATCCTGAAACTAATCAATTAACAAGTAAGAACATATGAGTATAAATAAAACTATATCTTTTCTATTGTTTACTCACACATTAACACTATTAGTTAATTGAACACTCCGGTGGTAGTCCCTAACTAACCATATTGGGTGCCCACTCTCTTGGCCCCTTTGGCCTTTTAGCTGATAGAGAACACATACTGAGCTTTTTTATATTTATTAGAATAACCAGACATATTTCATAACATGAAACGATCGAACTAAAATGGACATAGTGCACACAGGGTGAATTGGCAGCTACGGCCGCATGTTACATGTACATGTACAAAGTAAAAAATTGCAGGTCTAAAGGGATATCCGGAGTACCGACCATAGGTATTAGGGCAAACCGGTGGCCTCGTGTGAGCACGAGAGCCGACGTCCCAGACTGCGACATCAAGGGACCGAAAACGGGCCCGCCCGATCTGCTTTACCCTGTTCCACCAAATAGCCCCCCGGTGAGTCATACCAGTACCTCCCCCTGGTATTCCGGAACTGGGGTCTCCCCTCCCAGTTAAGGAGGTGGAGAGGACACCAAGACTGCAGTCCTGGGTGCCCCAATTAACTTGAATCAAAACTTTTTCACGTGAACCACTATACACAGCTTTCTACTTCATATGAGCCAGTACTTGCTCATATGAGCCACATTAGTCCCTCTGTCTTTGTATGACAGATGGGCAGGGAACAACAGGCCAGATCGGACGGACACATTCTTGTATTATATCCCCCCAGACCTGCCACAGACATCGATATGATGTACCTCCAATAACCATGAAAAACCACTACCCCCCCCCCCCCCTAAAATGCCAGACCCAGTTAAACAGGTTGAGGGTAACAATTGCCTAGTTGATTGATGAATATGTGAAAAGCTGCCCTGATGTTGTTTAGGAAAAAGTCGTTGCCCATATCCGAAAGGTGTGTTCCATCAAATCTAAATAAGCACACGTTTCTTGCTGAGATGTTGTGATGGTTAATGACCAACCCCCCCAAATCTAACACGAACTTAAGAATTCTTTTGTTAACCTTTATACGTTTTTTGTTAATCTTACCACCTAGTTTGCCAGGAACCCCATGCCAGTATAGGCGGGGCAAGATGGAGGACCATACTAATGTAGTTTGTGGGATTAGGGCATTATATCTGAGAAATGAACACTTTATTTCCTCTACCAACTTTTTGCCAGTTAGGCCTGGGGTGACCAAGTCGTTTGAACCTAGATGTATCACCATGAATCTAGGTGCAGGATACTTCCTCAGGAGGTCCATCACCAAGGGGTCCAATTGTTGCCACTGCATCCCCCGTCTTCCATGCCAATGAATGTGGGCTGGCAAGTCAAGGTTTTTTCCGCCTGTGCGGTTTGATGTCGACTGACCTGCCCAAAATGGGATTGAAGACCCGAGGATCCATATTGAACAATCTGAAATATCTTTGGTTTGGTTACTTATTTGTTATGTATTGATGGCAAGGGTGTCATTACTTAAATTGTGTGTCCTGTAGTGGTCCGAGGGCTGCGAAGTGGCATTACATGCGGATGTATTTCTGAAAGGCTAAAGACTTCCATCTCCCAAATGTTTGTATTTGCTGGTCGGAAAAACCCTGTAGAGCCAAGTCAGTGGCCCGACCGATTCGAAAACTATGGGTACCAAAATGACCTGGTGTACCGATAGCCTGAATTGCTTTCTGCAGTACTGCATTAAATTGGAATCTAGTCAAAGGCATAGCATTACTGTGGATGAACAGACAGTGAGTGTCTGAGGTGTGTGGCCTTATTGCTAGGAAATTGCGCATACTGTGGACTGGGCATGCGATCGAGTGGGGCTGACTCCGAATGAATATAGTGGTTTTTTTGCCCGTTTGGTCGGTTTTGGAATGAGGTATAGTGAATGTGACATGTTTGCTTTCCTCCCCCAGAGTAACATGTTGAAATTGAATGCAATGAGAATATCGGCTATTGCAGGAGTTTGCCAGAGTGAATTCGCCTACTCGGAGTAAACCAAAATAGGCCAGTGAGAAGGCGCTAGCAAAGAGTGTAGATTCGAAAGAGGATGTGCACACAAAAGGTAAATACGCTAGCAATTTTTCTAGAATGGGTAGGGTAATCGGGTACCGAGTATCTGGGGCTGTGTTGCCACGTGCCAACCCTTGTAGAGCTTTTGCGACTAAGAAGGAGGCAGTTGGATCTGATACCTGCCTTACTTTATGAAAATATGCCAATGCGCGTATGTATAACTGAACTGTATTTGGGGACATATGTTGTAACGACAAATATGCGATAAAGTTTAAAATTATATCTAAAGGTAACGGCCAGGAAATGGCAATGCCAAAAATCTGGGCAAATGCATGGAATTTCTTCAGTGCCGAATTGTAAGCTTTGTTGGAGTTATCAGACAGGGCGTTGTTGATGAGGCGTTGTGATTCTACCTTTAGATATCCCATATTTGGTTGGGTAGCTGGGTTGGCCACTGGTCGGCGTGGGGGGCGAGATGTCGAAATCTTCTCCACTGCGAACGAGAAATACTATCTGCTATAACGTTGCGTTTGGAGGGTATGTATTGCGCCTGGATTGTAATGTTGTGTTGTAGTGTGATGAGAACCAATTTTCGAACAATTTTCATGACCCTGTGAGATTTTGAAGTAGCGGAATTAATAACCTGGACTACAGCAGAATTATCTATGTGGAAAAGAATACGTTTGTTAGCCAATTGTGGCGACCATAGCACGATTGCTACATATACCGGGAAAAGCTCAAGGAATGTCATGTCCCTAACTATGTCCGAAAGACTCCAGCTGTGCGGCCAGCTTGCATGAGCCCAGCTACCTGCAAAGTAAATGCCAAACCCCCCTTTTGTTCCCCCAGCGCTATCTGTGTATAATTGCAAGTACGAATCCGATGTCAATGTCGGAGAGGAAATGACCGAAATGCCGTTGAAGTTTGCTAGGAATTGTTCCCATACTCTAAGGTCTTCCTTGATGGAAGAATTGATTCTGATCTTATGGTGTGTTTTGGTAGTGCCCATAGTAGCATCAATTAAACGTCTGCAGAAGGCTCTCCCTGGTGCTACCGTTTTACATGCAAAATTTAGCAGCCCAATGAGTGACTGAAAAGATTTAAGAGTAGCTTTTTTACTGTGAAGGAAGACATGAATGCGCTGTTTGAGCAAAAGTAGCTTGTCCTGTGGGAGTCGCATGATCATATTCACTGTGTCTAGTTCTATACCTAAGAAAATAAGGGTTGTAGTTGGGTTTGTAGTTTTTTCGAGAGCAATGGGTACACCTATATCTTGGCAAATGTGTTTGAATTCTGAGAGAGTAGCCTGACACTTGTTTGAATTTGCGGAGCCCATGAACAGGAAGTCATCAAGATAGTGTAAAATGGATGGATTACGTGTCCTATTTTGGACTATCCAATGTAATGCCGAAGCAAATCTTTCCCAGGTTGCACAGCTGACTGATGCCCCAAATGGTAGCATTTTATCGTAATAGTATTTGTTCTGAAACTTGAAACCTAACAGTTCGAAATCTGAGGGAGCAACAGGTATTAGACGAAATGCCGATTTAATGTCTGATTTGGCTAAGTAGGTTCCAGGGCCCAAGAAGGATATGATGGCAGCGGCATCGTCAATGGATGCGTAATGAACAGAACAAACTGCTGGGTCAATGAAATCATTAATAGAGTCATACTCAGGGAAGGATAGGTGGTGTATTAACCGAAAATCCCCATCCTTTTTGGGTACTAAGCCTAAAGGTGAAACTTGTAGCGAGTGGAAGGGGGGTGAATCGAAAGGCCCCCCGACTCGCTGGAGCAGTACTTCTTTCTGAATTTTTTGTTGAGCTAGTTGAGGATTTAGTACTATGCTTTTTAGATTATTGGAATCCCTTGGGCGCCTTGGCCCTTGATAATGTAAACTAAAACCAGATTGAAAGCCTCTAATGAGAAAAGGTTGATCACGATAATTGTGTAGGTAATGGGCAAGTTGGTCGACATTGATGGGGGTTTTCCCAAGTGTATACAACGATTGGTAATTATTTTGTTGCCCGGCACTTTGATGCTGGATGATCTCCACCACACCCTTTGCATCTGTGGCTGAACCTACAATTTGGTGCAAACTTACAATTTATACCAGCGTTAAACAACTTGCAAAATAAGGTGTTGACCTGTGTTTTATATTGGGGATAATTGCCGGGAGACTCGCGATGCATGTTCGGGGCCGCGGAGTTTTTTCCCGAGGGTTGTGAAGGATGAGTACCGTTTGTGATATACAAGAGCCATAGCTCGGAGTTAATGATTCCCCACGAAGACTGTGGGTCAGCTTGTTTTCTCAAGCGAAACTGCTCTTCATAGCGGAACCACCCCGATGACCTGGACGCGGCCAGTCTGATATCTCGCATATATTTAAGTAACTCTTGGGCTCTAGTTCTGTATTTTTCTAGCATGATACTGGTGAAAATAATGAAAGCCGATGACCATTTTTCAATTGACAGGAAGGAATTATGTTTAGGCTTGACGAGGCACATGGCACCATTTCGGATTTCGATTTGGCCCTGAGTTTCAAGATGGCCGTCCAGTTCCCGCGCTGACCTAAGCAGTAAGGAAATGTCGATAAATTTTCCCTCCCAAATTTGATTTTTGAGTTTTTCCGGGACATGAAAGCTGACAGGATCGAAATAGCTATTGATTACCGAGGGTTGATACTCCGTGACTGAGAAATTGGGTCCCGCGAAGTCGACAGCCGGCGGGAAAATGTCAATGGGGGGAATAAGACATTGATGGTTTACGTCAAACTCACCTGACGGATTAGCCTGCAAGTCCTGAATGGCATGAGTGTCGTCAGTCTCTGATTGTGTGGTTCCCCCCGCTGCATTTACAACAGCGGATGCCGTAGGTATGGGCCTCGAGGAGTCGGTGGCCACGCTGTTTGGCCTACGTCTTCTCCCACGTCCCCGGGCTGGGGACACGAATTGACGGTTTCTTTCCACCTCTGAAAGTCTTGTCACCCTGGTTCGCACGGGTGGCATGATGGTGGCAAATAAGGATGGAGAAGTAGTCGATAATATAGATTGCACTTCGTCTAGTGAAAATTCGTGACTTGTCTGCTTGTAGACGGAAACGGAAGAGGCAAGTATTGGTCCGTTTGGTTAAGTCGTACTTGGTGTGCGTTATACGAATACGTCGTACCACGGTAAAGCCACCAAGGTGATAACACAAAAGTAATATAAGCAAAAGAACTTCGGTCAATTAAGCTGGATTGTTTGATATTGAATTCAAATAATCTTCAATGTTCATTAAAATGTAATATTATTTTGTGGTTTTAACAGTCACTCATCCTTTTCCACTAAAATATAATCCATTTTGAATGGCAGAAACTTACAGGATTTTTTCCTTCTTTCCCTTTAATTATTTGAATTTAGATCTTTAACCGACATTGATCTTTTGATCCTGCCCCTTATCAAATGACATTGAAAAGAATATACATGTATACCTCTACATCATGTGGTGCTTCATTTTTCCTTTGTGAGCGATAGGATTTAGCTCGTATCAAGCAGCCAAGGTCTGTTGGGTACACTAAAGAGTAAAGAAAAATCAATTGTAAATTTTCTATGTTTTCATAAGAACATTAGATTTCATATTATTTCTGAACAAAATATAATCATGAACAACTTAATTGTAATCTAATGTGAACCCAAAAAACTAAACATGTACAGAAATAACTGCATAATATACTGATAGATGCATCCTAGTATCCAAACATCCTGAAATCAATTATATATTGTATGTACAAACAATATTACGTATCTTTGAGAGAAAAGCAGTCACTTGATCATGTTGATAGTACACACATAAAAAATATTTTATTCAAAATCAATGAGATTGGGCAGCAGGCACAGCCTATTCTAAATCTCTCCCTAATAAAAAATGAAGTACTGAAAATACTTGATATAAATACATTTATCAGAATCAGCTAGAGCCATTCTAATGATGCAACAGGATAGTGTTTGGAGGGGTGTGGGGAGGAATAATTAAATTGCAGGATCTTGCTCTATGTAAGTACAGGCACATAGAGTCACCTTTTTGACAATTCAAATATTATTTGTTATTTTGTAATCCAAATGAAAAATATATTGGGTAACAACACCCCCCCCCCCCCCCCAACACCCAACACCGCCCGGAGAGTTGTTGTTGTCGGTTCCTTTTTATTTCTGTACAGAATTCCGGGTAACGTCCACACTAGTGGGACCCCTTCCAGGTATCTGGTTAGCTGCACGCATGGCAGATCTCACCTTGAGAGTACTTACACTTTATATACAGATACAGATAGTTTATTGCCAAATAATGGGGCATATAAACATTGCAATTAAGTAAGATATGTTTGATCAACAACTAAAGGTACCAAGGGACTATGCATAGGGAATATGTATACTGTCATATAGTCATAAATATCATTATTGTATATAATCTATTTGCATACACCTTTCAATCATGACAACTATTTGTACATCATAAAAAGGTAAACAGATTTGATCCACCTCATACCAAAAGTTGGGATTCAAGAATATTCATACATTTGTAAAAAAGAGATTGAAAACCATAATGTATATGTAATGCATGTATATATATATATATATATATATATATATATATATACCTGTACATAATATGTAGACTCTCGTACATTTTTAATATAAATATACATATATGTAATATTGGCATATAAACTTTTTTTTATTTTGCTTACTGAGCCTTTTTGTGAAGCCAACAACCCAATCAACAATATTTCTTCTACGATAAATCATTATTCTACTTATGCTTTATATACAGTACCCTGATTAAAAAAAAACAACAATATTTTATTCACTAATACATGAATGAGATTGGGCAACAGGCATAGCCTATTTCAGCCCTCTCCTGTCACATGTACATTCTCCTGTCACATGTACATATGTAGATCTAATATATGAATAAGAAAATAACCATGAAAGAGGAAAACAATAGTAGAAGTAGAAACGTTTAGTTGCAGTGATGCTTCAAATATTTTTAGATTAATTCTTTTTTCCATGATTAGGACTACCCTATAATAACAGCAGTTCAAGTGTAGGTTGTTGGATAATAGCAATTTGTAATATTTTGTATGGCTTGTAACAATGCATTTCTGCAATGTGTATAATTTGGATAAACAAAAAAAAGTAATGGTAGGCATTTTCAACAGAATTAATACAATTTGTACACATTGGAGTATCTGATAAACTGTGATGCTATATAGATCTACTTTCAAGTTAGTTGCATTGTGTCTTAGTTGACAATGTACATTGTGTATTATATATATTGACAGTTTCCAAAATTGAAAAGTTCATTATTATTTTCTTTGCACAAATAGGAATGCAAAAGATTTTTGAAAAAGATTTTCCAGAGGCATTTTAATGTAATCTGGTAAGCTGTTTGCATAATCACATATGCAATATTTGGTTATAAATTAGGGTGTAGGAGAAATTTGGCAAAGCAGAAATTTATACGTGACTTGTTCTTGAAGATCTAAACTTTTAAATGCAAAATAATTGTCGCTACGAAGCGTACGTTACCAAACACTTTAGTGAAAGTAAGACTCACTAACTTAGTGACTAAGGGATCGATCGATCGATCTACCAACCTTTTATATCAGAAATGTATTTCTCACTGAAATACTTGTAGCCTTTGTTTATTTCTTTCTGTCCCAGGCTTGAAGATGTCGATTTGATGGAATCTTCTACAAATCCGAATGTTATACCGTCGGGAATAAGCTGCAAATCTCGGGTCGAGTTGTTAGACGCTTTCATATTTTCCGCCATATTGTATATGTTGACAACACCCGATAAACCCGATAGCCTCGTTTTCGGTTAGTTATGAATATTAATGAGGAACTCATTAAGAACGAAGTATGCTATTCAATTAGGAATATCCTTCTGATTTTGTTGACATAGTATACCTGACATATATTTTACTTTCTTAAAACGCTGATTAAGGTTAATTCCAGACACATTTTATAGAGAGAAAATGTTTGGGCCATTTTATGTGTACAATCGTACTTTGTTCTTTGGTATGCAAGTATTTAAACATTAATCTATGCAAGTAAAACGACAAATTACGCATAGCGTACCTAGTTTAAGATTTTTTTGGCATTTGGACCAAGTGGTTAGTTTTTTTATCTGGGTCAGAGTTAGACCCCTCTCTATATTTATCATGGTATCACAGACTTTGGGCCCAAAACGGGCTTAGCCCCTGTGTTTGAATCTGACAAAGCTCAGACAATCAAAATTGAACATAGTAACAATACCTAATGATAAAAATAGGACATAATTAGCATATATCTATGATTTAAAACTTACTCAGTTTTAGGACTTGCAAGAGACATGCCTTAACTTCCTCATTCGTTCCGTCTGGAATGATGATGATGGACTCACTGCTGATTGGCATCTCCTGGGACTGAATAGTAATCAAATCCTTAACCTCTGATGAAGAAATAATATGAAACAAATTTTAGCAATATTTGTTAAACGAAATGCTATAAACATGATTTATTTTCAAACAATTGGAAATGGTACCCATAGCCATTCAAATGGAAAAAAATAATGTCAAAACAGAAAGATATTGGGGATTTTATATCATATGAACAAATAGCATTTATTCTAATATTAACAACTACAGTCTAGACTCACAGTCTTATGTGACCATTCAAGAAGCTAAGAAGAAAAAAGTCACACAAGACAGGGAATCCCTTTTAAACAGTCCAAGACTAGTCTCCAGGGCTTCCTCATTCCTGAAACTATACTAACTCCAGAAATGTTATCTATATCTAAAAACTAGTTTTTAATTAATGCACATGTGACTGATTTTTTAAATTTTAGATGCTTTTATGCTGTAAAAAATTACTTACAAAATGGTATAAGGGGAGTTGATTCATCAACTATATTAATACATTTCTTGAAACAAATGGGATATAAAAGTATGTTAATGTATTTTTGGCTGGCAGGTAATGCACACCTTGGTTATGTTATATGTAACCATGCAAATTTTTGTACACTTTTACAAAGTGTTTCACGGGAAATTTCATCACTAATAAATCAAGATAATTCTGAACATTAACTGCATAAAAAAAATATCTCAAACAATGTTCCAGGTGTCCGACTTGCAATTTGCCATTTATATTTATTGACTAAGATAGGCTATCCCCCAATATATCCTTCAAACACAGATTGATTACATGATTTCTTTGTATCAATACATAAATTGGAAAGTGCTTTTTCAAATGTCCAGATATTTATGCAAAAAAAAAAATTGCTGTTTAGAGGTCAAACTAATTGCTGTATATACAGGGTTTAACATAAGTCATTGTAAGGACATGGTACGAGTACTTGGATTGCCGAGTCATCAAACGCCTAGTTAAGGGATAAATGATAATGATCTTTATGAGAAAAAGAGTAAAGACTTTGTATACATGTAATTAACAAAACAAAACAATATAATGTTTTAGTCAACTTGGGACACCATTTTTCAATTACATACAATGGAGTAAACAAATAGGTTTGTCTCAAAGTCACGTAATACAGAGAGCTATGGCAGTCTAGATTGTATTATTCCAGTTTATTCCTTAAATAAGTAGCTAGTATTAAGTCAATTCATACAATGTTTCATAATTACAAACTTCTGGTGAATCTATGCTTACAGCTCAGTAAGTTTCATTCTGCCTAGTCTTGAAAAGCATTATAAACTCATCAGATATATAATAAATTCTGTTTATAATGAATTAAAATAAATTGTTTGTCCCTGACACTTCACTATTACTGTAGTCTGCTTATGGCGATTAAATTGGTTATTTTCATTCTCAAAATTGGGGGGAAGGGCGGGGGGGATATCAATATTTTTGGTGTTGGGTATGGTACTAATTATGGGACCAGTTGCACAATGAGAAAAAAATCCTGTAAATTTTTTCTTTCTTGTTATTGTAGTATCACTAGCTCATTAGTTACGGATGAATTACATCTGTTTTAAAATATGTCACCAATTGCAAAATAAATGATATTTTATTTTATATGTATTTTTTTTATTTTAAGAATTACTGTCAATCAAATATACCTGGAAGAACTGCAAGAATTAAAGGAACAAGAGATGTTTGTTAAACACATATGCCCCCCATGGTGCAAAATTGAAAAGGGTTATACACACACACATCATTTATTGAGAGTAGTATCATCAATTCAAAATATTGAGCAGACAATATCTTCCTATGTCAAGAGTGGATTGACCATGTGACCTAAAAATCAATAGGGGTCATCAACTCCTGAAGATGTACCAGTGTACCAAGTTTGATGTCTGTCAAGCAAAGGGTTCTCAAGATATTGAGCGGACAGTATATTCCTATGTACAGTTTAACCCTTGACCTTTGACCACGCGACCTCAAAATCAATAGGTGTCATCTTCTCCTGAAGATGTACCAGTGTACCAAGTTTAATGTCTGTCAAGCAAAGGGTTCTCAAGATATGGAGCAGACAGTATATTCCAATGTCCAGTTTGACCCTTGACCTTTGACCATGTGACCTCAAAATCAATAGGGGTCATCTTCTCTTGAAGATGTACCAGTGTATCAAGTTTGATGTCTGTCAAGCAAAGGGTTCTCGAGATATTTAACGGACAGTATATTCCTATGTCCAGTTTGACCCTTGACCTTTGACCATGTGACCTCAAAATCAATGGGGGTCATCTTCTTCTGAAGATGTACTGGCGTACCAAGTTTGATGTCTGTCAAGCAAAGGGTTCTCTAGACATTGAATGGTCAGTATATTCCTATGCCCAGTTTGACCCTTGACCATATGACCTCAAAATCAATAGGGGTCATCTACTCCTTAAGATGTACCAGTGTGCCAAGTTTGATGTCTTTCAAGCAAAGGGTTCTCAAGATATTGAGCGGACATTATATTCCTATATCCAGAGTAGATTGACCCTTGACCTTTGGACCTGAAAAACAATAGGGATCCTCTTCTACTCATAACTAACCCACATATGAAATATCATTATCATCAAGTGAATGGTTCTCAAGATATTGAGCGGACAACACATGGTCTACAGACCGACCGACATACCGACCGACAGGTGCAAAACAATATGCCCCCTCTTTTTCAAAGGGGGGCATAAAAATTGGGAGAAACATATTATACAAATCTTGACTGAAATTGAGGGCAACACTGATTAGGGGGCTCACATTATCAATGTCATCCACATTCTAAAATTATCCTTGTCACCCAAACAGACTCTGATAATACTCCTTCACTCACAGGAATTATATTACAGACATACTAGCTGGTTCTTTACTCATCAATCATTTACAAATCCTTGTATCTGTTAATTCTGCGAGCAAACCGTTGCACTGTGCATCCATTGTTTATGTGTCTTGACTAATTACCTATTATGATGTCACATTGTTTTTGATTCGCGAAGGTTTATTTACGTCAGTCAACGAATCTATGAATTGGATGCAATACATTGAAATTATCAGAATATTATCTCCATATTATTCCTCTCCGGTCAGTATTAAATCAAAGGCCTGAAGGGCCACAATGGCGTCGTGCTAAGAAAGCAAAAATTATAATGAAACTATGTACTGTCCAGTTTATCAATGCTTCATCCCTTATTGTATGTACACAGAGTAGATATAGCTTTATATAAATCTCAATGGAGAGTCTTCTACCTGTGAATATTTTGATGCCATTGACTACAGTCACACCTTGTTATTGCAAATTCAACAGGACTGAAATTAAATTTGAGATATCCAAGGATTTGCGATAACAAGGATAACACACACACAAAAAAGAAGTGGTTTGGACTGGCAACTCTATTTACATATTCCCGATAACGAAGATTAGCTGTACATGTATTAAAAACACACATACAGCTTTGAATTCAAGCAATACCAAGAATATTTATCCTTCATACAGGAATAATGCTTCTAATACATCTGTACAGTAGTTCTTTTCACAAAAAAATTCAATTACAGATATATATTTTTACAATTCCATTCATTTCTTCAGAATATTTTTCAAAGGATTATTTACAATATCTAATGTTATTAAATAATGAATATTTTTGTGATCAACCATTGCTCTCAATTATTCACACATCTTTGCTAGCCAAGGGAGTACTCTACAATCCTTGGCACAGATGTAATTCACAAAGAACTGAAAATTTGTGCATTAAGATACTTAGTGAAAAAGTCAACTGTTGTGAGAACTCTCCTTTTAATAGTTGTAAAGGGCAGCATTGCATGTACTTGTTGATAACATAATAAAAACAAGAAATAAGTTTTAAACCAAAATTTTAATAAGAAATATGTGCAACAATGTAAACAACTATGGACCATTTGTAGTATATATCACTGTTAGCATCTCAAGAGATGAAAATCTAGTCAGATTAAAAAAAAAATTTGTTAATTCAGTAACTTTTACCTCCACAAAAACCTTTACTTGAAAGCCTTATAATAATGAATGCTTCCGCGCTTGGTTTGTTTACAATAACATTAACACGTGCCAATATATATATATATATTTTTTTTTTTTTCCCATGTGTATTTCTGACTGTTTTGCATTAGGATACACGGTGGTACTTACATATAATGCAAATAAGTATTATCATGTTCAAATGTCTCATGTATGAACATTGCTCATACTAATAGTGCAGATTTTACTCTTGTTTTGTTTTTCTTTTTATCGTCATTGCACATTCATGTATGCTGTATGCCCGAGAGGGCCCTAATTTGGAAATAAATCATATTCTATACCGAGTTGACCAATGATTTGCAAACCTACAGGTGCGTTAATACCCTACTGAGAATGCTACAGTCAAATAAACATTACCTACCCTAAAATATAATGACCATAAATAATACGCGATACACTATTTCTCAGTTTAAATTTCGCCAACAGCACGCAATGTTTACAAACAAAACCCACGCTATCTTTCGTCTAGACACGCTATCGTTTCAGACATCACGTGACTTTGCAAATGTAGTTCGCATTGAAATTGGAATTTTTATTTGATTTGTTTTTATTTTTTGTGAAAGTTTTTATATGTTAAAGTAAATCAATGTGATGATTTTCATTTGTTTCTCATTAACAACTTTAAAATGTCGTAAATCATTAAACAGTACAGATATTCATACGCCATTACAAAAAGCGCGGGATTTTTCCGCGGAAGCATCGATAGTCTGACACCTTCGGTCGCGTAAACTTTTCAGCTGATTCAGTCGTACACGCTGACTAGATGCCGTTCGAGCAAAGCTCGACGCCATAAAAAATATTGACTGGTCAATATCTTTTGGATGGGCTACCATTTCAATTGTTGACTATTCGTCAATACAGTGAGACTATATTACTGAATATAACAATATAAATTAACAACCTACCTAAGTTGAAGGAAATCCAACTAGTAGGAAGTTCATTCCTTCTAATAAACTGCCATTTCTTGCTAATCTGGATAATTTTGGCTCATTGTGCACAACTCCAGATAAATAGTCACTATTTATCTCATATTGGTCCTGAAAAATACAGCCTAAATTGCTTTTATTCATATAAATACTGTGGAAACATTAGAATTTATTGTACCTCAATTTTTGTGGAATTCATGGGTACCCCCACCAATGATTTTACATCCTAATCAAATCATATTTACATCCACTAAGTTTTTTTCCTTCATTTCTTATGAAAATTGATAGGCTAATACAACAGTCTATGAACAAAATATCAAATCTAACCAGTTTGAATGACAAAGATTGGCCAGGTAGTTTCAGAGAAGTTAAAAAAGAGCCTATGGGCCACATTGCTCACCTGAGTCACCTTGGCTCATATTTAAAGATTTTTCCTATATATTCGCATGTAAAACTTTGATCCCTATTGTGGCCCGAACCTACTCCCAGGGGCCATGATTTTTACAAACTTGAATCTGCACTATGTCAGGAAGCTTTCATGTAATTGTAATTTTTTCTGGCTGAGAGAATTTTCAGAAGAAGATTTTTAATGATTTTCCCTATACAATGTACATTTGTATGTAAAACTTTGATCCCCTACTGTGCTTACCCCCGGGGACGATGATTTTTACAAAGGACTAAGACCATGTTTAGCTATATCGGCCCTGTGGTGTGTTAAAAAATAAAGCAGAATTAATTGAAATAAAATTGTTATCATTTGATAATATAATCTTTATACCATCGCGACGTGCCAAGATTTCCCCGCCAAAACGTCAGCTTGTGGAATTCTATACAAGACAAAACCGGTATCGGTCTGGTTTTCTGCAGAAATCTCCACTTTTTTCAAATTTAGTCATATAATTCATATAAAACACGACCTTCGATCCAGAAACTGACTGTAGTCTATCAAAATCTATCAATACAAATAAATTTTGCACGAACGATTTTTTGGATCGAAAGGTGTGCTGTTGATGAATATCAACTTTGAATTAAATCGAGAGCAATCCGGAATTATTTATTTTTGTGAGAGTTGTGGGTATTTTATTAATTATGTTGCTTTGAAAAATTAAAACAACATACTTATGTGGAGTCTACATCATTTCCATGCAGAATACACCCCTATGTGGTGTTTTTATCAAAAGCTATAGAATTTTGATGCGTAAACAAACGAATCTGCTGTCCGACAAATCGGACCTTCAATGCTATAGAACGTTTTTATTTAGACGACACCAACAGAATTACTAAGATCAAAATGAAAAGAATTTATAGAACATGCATTGATATAACTAAAACTATTGCCGATATATCGAAGGTATAACGTTAACTAGGGCAAGTAAACATATAAAAGATTTTTAAGGGTGTGACGTCATAGATGTCGTGGCTTAGTGGTAGAGAGCCCGTCCTTCAATCGGGAGATCCGGGTTCAATTCCTACCCGTGTCAATATTTTTTTTTTTTTTTAAATCTACTGTTAACTACATTTTTCTTGGCGTTATTGAAAAATTAATTTCTTTCAAGACACTGAAGATGAAATTATACCTGAATACAAATAAAAATAACAATCACAGAACACCAAGAAAATATGCAAGGATTACAGATTACATTTTTAAAATTCATTGAAAAAAACCAAACCAAAATACTTTATTTTCGGACTTGATTTTATTTCAAAGAATGAACCAGCAAAAGATAATGGAAAGGAAAGTTTTTCCAATGCATCTAATGTACAGAAGAAAAGTCAGAAAAAATGTGAATCCATTAGCTATTCGTCATTTCCTGCAGAGTAAGAACTTTCTTGTTGAAACCACCACATGCTATATTGTGTAGCAAGTGTAGACATGTGTGTCAGTAAATTCACATCCAACAAAATTGTCACAATCAATCTCGGCCACTTCCTGAGACAAAGTCTCTACAGAGAATTTCAATACCTCTCGACAGAACCAGGCCTGGGGTAATGGTAATTAAATGACAACCAGTTTCAATGTAATGGGGGTGTAATGGACCATTTTTGCATTACAATTAATGGTAATGTAATGCATACTGTACTGTACATTATTTTTCATTACATTTACACTACTTCAAATATTTGATGATATTTCGAAGATTTAGAATAATTCATTTTATTAGTGATTGACTGAAGCATTTGAAACATTGATGACAATCAAATGCAATGAATAACTTAATAGATATGTTTCCTAACATTGCTGAATATTTTGTGTTCTTATGTTAATGTATAATTAAAAATCATAATACAGAAATAATTTTTCTGCCATTTCTTTAATATCTGACAGTATGTTATGTAAATGTGTAATGTAAATTCACTCTCAAGTAATGTAATACATTATATTTCAAAATAGGAGTAATGGTAATGTGAAATTTTCTAGGTAATGCAAGGCGTTACATTGCTATGTAATTGACCTCAAGCCTGGATAGAACACCTTCTCATGCATATATGCAAGTGCCTTGGACCCAACTTGTCATTTCCTCTTTTGCAAGATTTTCAGCATTTCTTCATAGAGATCATAATTCCAACTGCAAGGTGTCCAAGATGATGAATTCAGACCTGACCAGTGTTTTTGACAATTTGATAACTTTTGACTCTACACTTTTCATCATTCAAAAAGTACATTATGACATTCATAATTCAACCTGCAGATTTTCATTTGAATCATCAAATATGAATTCTTCCAAATAATAACCCCCCCCCCCCCCCCAAAAAAAAAACCACTTTAAAAACCTCCACAGGTATATTTCAAATGACATAGAAGTGCCATGGGTTAATAAGGGTTAAAGTTTAGAGTCGACATGTTTCTTCCAAGCAATATAGTCTTGTTTGGATCCAGTTTTTCCAGTTCTGATATAACTGCCTGATACTGTACAATGTAGGTGTCAATCTGGTCCCCCTATTGTGGGAATCTGTTTCCACATAACTGCTGTATAATCTGGTACCTTGCTATTGGCAGGCACAACAAGGAAGCTATTCCTTCAGTGATGTCCAACACTTATCCGCATGTGTCACTGATGCCACTATCATTGATGAGTAGGAATATGGATTCTTGTCAATCTGATTCATGTCACCCTTGCCATCAATTTTTGCTGTACATATTATATCATCCTGAAATTCAAATTACTCCAGTATTATATCATTATCAAAACTATATCATAAATGAAAGGTGAAGATAACAAACAGTGATCAATCTCATAACTCCTACAAGCAATACAAAATAGATAGTTGGGCAAACACGAACCCCTGTATTATAATATTCATATAAAAGTTGTACTTTCATGCCCTCATGTATTTTCATTGGTACAGAATTCAGAAAAATTACATTTATGTATTCGGTGGGAGATTGACATGTCTCCAACTAAACAATAGAGGACAGTTTAGTTACATGTACATTTCTGCATAAATAATTATATACACAAACATTTCATTTGAATTTGATTCCCCATCTAATAATTTTTGTTGTAGCTAATGTTGATATATTACATGTATCTTACTTCACAATTATCAGCAAATTCACAAAATATTTTTATCTTTCATGCTCTTTCTTGTGGTAGATGTATGGAAAAATTTAATATTCAATAATATAAAGGAGATAAGCTAACAAAAAAATATATGCTTAAATCATGGTAGTACCCATGAAATTCAACATTCTCTGAGTGATTCTATATCTAATCCCAATGCAGGCATGTAAGTTGTAAGTGTAATTGTTGAAATTAAGTTTGACATGTTTACAATTTATCTTGAAATAAGGCATATTTAAATTATAAAACCAAACTGTTCTTATGATTTTCCTGGCTTAATGGTGCTTTTAAGTATTTAAAAATTATTGAATGTAAAAATCATTCCGACTTTTCTAATCCATGTTTCTGCGTAAGGCCAAAAAATATATATATGTTAATTGGTTTCCACTTTCCCGACTACCCTAATTAAAAATTTCTGTTGACCCTAACACAATTTTTTCTATTCTCACAGATTTTGCAAATGTCATCACTACAACAAGAATATATTTATTGACTAATATGAAGTTATTTATTATGCACTAATACCAGACAGATTCCAAACCACAGAAACAGTTTTTGTTTACAGTAAATTGAAGAAATGTATCGATTCATCATATAACTTTTATTTGATTACTAAATAATCACTAAGTTAAGTTTAAACATAGTAGAATACTCATTCGAAAATTATTCAACCTATAACCCCCCACAGGCCTACATGTT
This sequence comes from Ostrea edulis, assembly GCF_947568905.1. Classification (NCBI taxonomy): domain Eukaryota; kingdom Metazoa; phylum Mollusca; class Bivalvia; order Ostreida; family Ostreidae; genus Ostrea; species Ostrea edulis. The sequence continues at coordinate 3,296,154 of NC_079170.1, forward strand.
ACCCCAGAGACATATACCATTATGGAAATATACATCTATATACAATTATATGTCTCTTTAACCTATACAAATACTTTTTAGACCATACAATGATACATGGAAAGTTCAAAGTGTGAAGTGAGTCAAACATCATGTAAGAAAATTCAAATAGACCCGAGAAGGTCATGCACTTGGAATTGAAAATGGCATGATCGTGAAACAGCTGATTTTTCTGATCAGCTGATATACATACAATTTTAAATCTTAACAATATATAATTATAATAGATAAACAATAAATATATGTTGACAACAGTTAACAGATTTGTTGTGGGATTTCCAACAGCCCAATGCGTGAATATTATGTGTTTGTCAACACACCACAGGCGCACCATACTATTCGTTCCATACGACTTGTTTATTATTTTTAAGAGCAATTGGTACACCTATTTGGTTATACAGTTTAACGAGTAGAGGTGAAGTATATTCATATTTCTAAAACTTACGTTGAAATGAGATGAGTACATCCTCTGCAACTTCCACGAACAGCACAAACAGGCTAACGGCGCGGCGTGTGAAAATGGCCGAATGAAGGCAGGATTGAAAAATATGGTGTGCCATTCGGGCTATAAGTAAAATAACCTTATTGCGTATTTTGAAAGAAAATTTCTTTTTCAAGATCTTATTATATATTAAACAGCTCATTGCATAATTATGTTTTACAATACGTTACCACTTCTAATAATATATAGCGACGTTGTATGACGCAATCTTACAAAGTAGAGCAAATTATAGGATTTATACTAGTAATGTAAACCTAAAAATAGTGTTCTTTCACGAACTCTACATATAAAAACCAGTACATTATAGGAAAATAACATGTTAGAGAATATTTCTAACAAAAAATTATTCACTTTGGACGTTAGGCCGAATTTTGATAAACATGGTCTTAGTCCTTTGAATCTGCACTATGTCAGGAAGCTTTCGTCCAAATGTAAACTTCTTTCATCCAATGGTTCTTAAGGAAATTTTTTTTTAAAAGATTTTTATCTATCTATTAGTTATGTAAAACTTTGATCCCCTATTGTGGCCCCATCCTAGCCGCAGGGGGTCATGAGTTTAACAAACTTGAATCTGCACTATGTCAGGAAGCTTTCATGTAAATCGTCGCTTTTCTGGCTGAGTGGTTCTTGAGAAGAAGATTTTTAAAGATTTTCCCTATATATTTGTATGTAAATCTTTGATCCCCTATTAAGGATGAGCGGAGCCCCCTCCCTCCAATTTAGGAGTACGAAGTTTGGACAAAAGATACAATTTAGGTTCCTTTTCTGTTTGTCAACAATTGTAGAAGACAATTCTCCTCCGACTGTCCCTATACACTTTGAGAAACGATTCTGTGTGTTTGCTTACTATTCTAAATCTTTCCAAAATAATCACTCAGTGATACAAATTACATTGTTTTTGCAATTGGCAGCCCCCATATATAAATTAAGTGGCAGCCGCCAGATAAAATAACTGGTGGCCACCAGTTAATGTATATGGTGGCCGCCAGATAATAAGTGGCAGCCGCCAGTTAAATTAAGTGGCGGCCGCCAGTTAAATAAATATTAATTCTATACCCTGGCACCTATCTGCTTCCGTACAAAATTGACTATTCCTTTTAAAAATGCATGGATTTCCAGGTACGTTGATGAAAAGTTACAGGATGGACAATATTGTTCAAATTTTGACCTTCGGGGCAGAAAAAGGATTTCCCTGCAACATTAGTTTTTGTTACACAAAACAGAAATAACTTTTAGATATTCAATCAATGAACCCAAAAGAGTTTAGAAGTTAAACTGTAAAAAGTAGAATTCCTAATGATTATAGCAAAACCCTAACCTTTGTTACTTTTACCCATCACTAGACCAACACAAATATATGCTACTAACCTTTTATTTTACATTAAAGCCTGTAAGTACCAAGACAACAGGGAGGCCATCTCTTTCCTGTAGAATTTCAAAACATATTAGATACAGAACTAGTAATACATCTAAAAGTTAGGTAGATTTAGTCAAAACTTCTCTAAAATTAGAAATTTGGACATGACTCAGTTGATTTAGTTGCTATGCTAATCCCATGAATATTCAATCTGCCAAATATATGTAGGCTAAGGTAAAAATTTCACATAACACTAATGAAAGTACCCAATGTATTTATATTTTCTATATACATGGGGTTAAGGGTACATCACATTGACCTATATAACTATTTCGCTAGAAAATAAAACAAGTTTGAATTTTTGTACCTTGTCATTTGGATCAACAGAATTAATTTCTATGTCGACATCATCAGCTGCATATACATCAACAGGTATCATATATACATCAACAGGTATCATCACCTGGGTCTCCTTCATGCTGCCACCTGCAAGTATATTTCAAGCTCCTTAAAGTCCAAAGGTATATCATAAGCACTGAGTGACATTTTAGATAAAAATAAGCAATAACATTTACTAAAATAAAGTTGAACTTTGATATCTCGAATATCAATATCTCAAATACCATGATGTATGCATATATGGAAGTGAGTTGGAATATCAATCACTGTCTCTTTATGTATTCTAACCTCAATATCAATGTCTCGAATCTACGCATTACAGTACCCGCAACGTTATTCTTGACATTCCCATCGTGTTCTATCGTGCGTGTATCCTTTCGTATCGTGCGTGTATCCTATTGTATCGTGCGTGTATCCTATCCTATATCAGGTTTTCCATTTTTTATCGTGTTTTGCATTTATCAGGTCTATCGTGTATCGTATTTTGCGTGTATCAGGTTTTCCGTTTATCGTGAAAATCATTTATCGTGTAGCTTCGGAAACTATCGGGATCGTATATTAAATCTAATGAAAAAGTAAGATACTTTCCGAAAGCTTTATTCGTTTTGTTAAAGAAGCTATTTTTAGGAATCGAGGAAAGACAGTATATTTGAAGGAGAACATAAAGCTGTTGATTTTAAAGCAGAAAAAGAGCTATTTGTCTGTCCAGAGAGGGTGAAAATTTATCGGAATTTTATTCTGTCTGGAAAGTAGGCAGTGGTTTGCCAAGCAAACCGAGGACAATAAAACTGAAAGCTCCTTCATCTGGAGTTCATAAACATTTCCTTGTGTAGAAACAATTATTTGTAATTAACACTAACAGAGAAATAGAAAGTTCCGATCTGAAAGGAAAAATCAGTAAATTACAGTGTTTATTACATATATTTTAATAATGGTTCTTTTTCTTCCGATTTTGTTCACCTGTATTCAACTTAATATATATCAACTACTGAACTTGTGCGTGTTCTTATCTATCTGATTTTGTGTATCACCCGTGTTTTGACAGTAAACATTCTCAGGGGCATTGTATTTCACACATTTAGAAGATTAAGTTTTAAAAGAGTGCAAGGGTATATTGCATCTCCCAAAATTCTGCTCAATTGGGCATGATTCAGCTGTCATCGTTGTTTTTTGTTTATTTGTACATGTACATGTACACATATACCAATAGTCGTACGTGTAGATACTGGAAATGTATGCCGGTTTTTATGATTATTTGAATTTTTTACATGCTAAACACAAACATTTAATTTAAAGCGTTTCTAAATTGCGACTTTAAATCAAGCCGGGTTTCGTATATGTTTTTAATAGTTTATTTATTTTTTGTTAACAAAATATCAATTCATATAAATATGTTCCAATTACTTATGACTATCAATTATCACTCATAGTGTAGAAATATCTAACATATGAGCATATGGTGTAGTGCAGTGGATTACATTTAAAGCGGTCATTATGAAAATAATTGTAGTTGTTGAAAGAGCGGTGAACTCAGAGCTTGATGCAAAATAATCCCCCTCCTCGCTAAACACAAAATATTACTTAGTTTTATTTGATATCCAAGATAATAGACATTAGAATTAGAGAGCTATTGAAGCATGATATCACTACATTGTATTCCATTTTGTTAATTCCCTGTTTAATTGCTAAACGCTCGGCATCAAGTGTGAATACCACGGGTCCTCGGAGATAACCTTAAAAACAAACGCCCCGTGTCACGGTAGGTGTGGCAAGCTAAAAAACCCTCACTGCTCAATGGCCGTAATTGCCGAGCATAAGCCTAAATTTAAAAGCTCTTCACCGGTCATGGTGACGTCTCCATATGAGTGAAATATTCTCGATCGAGACGTTAAGCAAGATAAAAATCAATCACTCCATTTATGATTCATATATTAAACATTCAAGGTGACAATATACGTTTTAGAATCATTGGCTGAGAAAATTCATATAGATATCAAATAATGAATTCAATACCGTATATAGTTTAGCTTCCGGATTTTAGCTGTAATGATGTTAAAGAAAACATAAATAGAATTTTTTAAAAATAAAAAATAAACGTACAACCGTGGATAAATACATTATATGCTTTAGGTATATATTAAGTATTGAAATCCTTCAATATTATTATCAACATAATGAAATTATTTTGTACGTATCAAACTTTCGTTCTGTCTAAATTGTTTCTAAATTTACAACATTTCTATCAGGTTTTCCGTTTATCGTGAAGATCATTTATCAGGTTTTGTGTTTATCAGGTCTATCGTGAAGATCGTTTATCAGGTTTTGCGTTTATCAGGTTTACCGTGTATCCTATCGTATCGTGCGTGTATCCTATCGTATCATGCATGTATCGTGTTCTATCGTTTATCATGTCAAGAATAACGTTGCGGGTACTGTACCTTTGTATTTCCTCAGCCCCAATGAGTTTGTGATACCTAGGTTCGACTGTACTTAATGACATATTTACATCATAATGAAGATTATAATTAATAATAATATATGTATATTAGCAAAACAAAAATTTCACAAGGCCATCCTTGAAAATATTGCCTTGCTGCAGTAACTGAACTCATCACTGTTTTTCTTCAACAGGTACTAGGTATAGTTTTTACTCTACCATAGATCTGGGCTATATTGGTTGAGAATTTTAACAACATAATTGAACTACCTGAAATTAATGAAATGAATTATTTTAAAAATTAAGAACTTCAAATTTTTGTTAAATATAGATTGAGACAAGTCTGAGTAACCAATAACCACAGATATATCTTTTTAAGAATCCGCAAGTTCAAAATACTCTATGAATTAAAAAAAGCATACACAAATAAGCTATGAAATTTAATCTTAAATTTATATAGCAGAAAATGACATAATGACCAAAAATAAAGCTTTTGGTCAATTTTGGACAGTTTTTGCCCTGCCCCTAGGGCCTCAGGGGTGCTGGAGTCCTGAAATTTACAATTTATGTCCCCCTTGTCCCATTTATGCTTCATTTCTGAGTTTACTCAGGTGACCTAAGAAACAAGAGGCCCATGGGCCACATCGCTCACCTAAGTCACCTTGGCCCATATCTGAAGACTTTCCATATATATTTGCATGTAAAACCTTGGTCCCTATTATGTCCCAAACTACCCTTTGCAAACTTGAATCTACACTATGTCAGAAAGCTTTCATGTAAATGTCAACTTCTTTGGCCCAATGATTCTTGAGAAGAAGATTTTTAAAGCTTTTTCCTATATTTGTATGTAAAACTTTGACCCCCCCCCCCCCCACTTGTAGCCCAATCCTACCCCCCAGGGGCCATGATTTGAACAAAGTTGAATCTGCACTATGTCAGAAAGTTTTCTTGTAAATATCAGCTTTTCTGACTCAGTGGTTATTGAGAAAAAGATTTTAACTATATATTTGTATGTAAAACTTTGATCCCCCTTGTGGCCCCATCCTACCCCCAAGGGCCATGATTTGAACAAACTTGAATCTGCACTATGTCAGAAAGTTTTCATGTAAAAATCAGCTTTTCTCGCTCAGTGGTTCTTGAGAAGAAGATTTTTCCTATATATTTGTATGTAAAACTTTGATACCCCCTTGGGGCCCCACCCTACCACCGGGGGGCCATGATTTGAACAAACTTGAATCTGCAATATGTCAGGAAGCTTTCAGGTAAATTTCAGCTCTTCTGGCCCAGTGGTTCTTGAGAAGATTTTTAAATGACCCCACCCTATTTTTGCATTTTTGTGATTATCTCCCCTTTGAAAGGGACATGGCCCTTCATTTGAACAAACTTGAATTCCCTACACCTAAGGATGCTTTTTGGCAAGTTTGGTTGAAATTGGCCTGGTGGTTCATGAGAAGAAGATGAAAATATGAAAAGTTTACAGACAGACGGACAGACAGACAGATGGACGCAGGACAAAATGTGATCAGAAAAGCTCACTTGAGCCTTCGGCTCAGGTGAGCTAAAAAAACCCCGCTAAAATGCATCAAAGATACATATAGTCAGGTTGCAGTTTGGAAAATTATTCACAAAGTAAAAACATGCACGTATTTAATATAGTTTATAAGTATGAAGCTTTGAATGGCCACAATATGTATTTAGTGTGATAATGACCTTGACCTTTGGATTTCAAAAGCAACATGAATCTTGAATGTCATCAGGATTTGAAGTCTGATAAACATGCAACAGCAAGTACATGTATAAAAGTTAGAGGCAAGCTCAAATCTACAGTATATAGTGAAAAAGAGACCTTGACCTTTGGCCTTTTGACCTCAAAATAAATAGAAACCATCCTCTTTTGGATGTGATCAAAATACGCAAATCTGATAAAGATGCCCCTCGTAGTATGAAAGTTAGAGACCGGACAACATGGACAAGCTCAAATCTATGGCATTTAGTGACAAAATGACCTTGACCTTTGGACATCAAAATAAATAGGAACCTTCCTCTTTTGGATGTGATCATGTTATGTAAGTTTCACAAAGATGCCCCTAGTAGGATGAAAGTTAAAGACCAGACAAGCTCAAATCTATGGCATTTAGTGACAATGTGACCTTGACCTTTGGACATAAAAATAAATAAGGAACCTTCCTCTTTTGGATGTGATCATGTTATGTAAGTCTCACAAAGATGCACCAAAAAGTATGAAAGTTAGAGACCGGACAAGCTAATTGTGGACGCCGCCCGCCCGACTGGACGCCCATCATTCGCCAATTTAAAAGCCGAGATTTGTTATGCAACTTGGCTAAAAAGGTAAAAAGAAAAATGTAAGGTCTTCTGTAACAAAACACCATCCTAATATAATAATTTAAACCAGACTTACTAAATTTGTTTTTATCCTGAATAAGTGTGCATTCAATGGATGATTCAAAATCCTAAAATTTGCACTTTAAAACAGCTCCCCACATTTGTGTGGAGGGCACATCTTTCTTTTTAAAAGTATACAATCCAAAAATGACTTTAAATGTAAATTATCAATGTACCTGAGAATTCCATGGATAAGACTTTAGTCCGTTATCAAATAATAAACAAAAATTCATTTTGTTGGATTTTTTGTTTGTAAAAAATATAAAGATGAATATTTATATAAGGGTGTAAAAGTATACTAGCTGCAATAATGTAGCCCTCTCCAATTTCTTTTGGGGGGAGAGAGCTACAACTCCTTAGGATCTCCGTAATGGTGCAAATGCGGGAGTGATCACTCCCGCAACATTTTTGATCATTCTCAACATTCGCTGACTTTCTTTACGTAAATAAAATGATATTCTATGTTTCTTAGTCAAGATATATATTTAGAACCTGCAACTTAAGATTTGTGAGGCTCTACTCTACCGTTTTCAACAATTTCGATACATTCCAATTTCTCAATTCATATTTGTGCACCATGTTTGATGTACTGAAGTTTCTAATTCTGATTGTCAAGTTATTTGCATATGCCATATAAGGTAGTATTTACATCAATGGACAAGCACGGAGGAGAAAGCTATTTCGTCGGTATTAAAAAGGATTAGATTTAATATCAAGTTAAAAAGCGAACAGCAGAGTGTAAATTCTTTCTGCAACCATATGATTTTCCTTTCTTTGTCGGAGTGGCTCGAATAACTACATTTACACGCAGATTTTCAATGTTTAGGTTTTTCATTAGATCCACCTACAATATCTCGCAATAATAAGCATGGCGGAGCAGACAAAGAATTTTGCAAGCTGTACATGATGTTTACTGAAAAACACCTTTACTAAACATACCCAAGCACAAAGTATGTACTCCTTTTGGTGTAAACAACATTTTGGACTAATACATGGAGCTTATTATCGGTTATTCATAAAATTATTTTGCACCATTACGGAGATCCTATGGAATTGTAGCCCTATCCCGAAAACGTCAGAATAAAAAAAAATCGGATAGGGCTACATTATTGCAGCTAAACAGTATACATAAATGTACATTAATTGACCGAGTTGGAGGGCAACACACATTGTTGGACCCGAGAACAAAACTATTGCCCAAGGCAGTTAGACTGAAGGCAACACTTTGGTTCAGCAAAATGCATTTTGCCCTTGAGTCCACTCAAAGAATAATTTGTTATATACATTTTATTTTTCAATGTGACAAAATTTTGATGCCAGTTAACTACAATGTGAAATTATCTTGGATAGTTCCGTACAGTAACTGTCTAACATTTAAACAAATGTAAACTATTGCTGCTCTGTAAAAATATTGCATTTGGAAATGTTTGACATTGAATAGGAAAGATTCACTTGGGAAACAAGCATTCTGAGAGTATTGTACAAGCAATACATGTTCCCTACCGGCACCCAAAATTCCATTAAGGGATATTATTTAATGTGCTAAATACGTTTCGAGAAAATTCGGACATAGATATGTTAATTTATTTTTCATATGGAATTATTTTGAGAAATCATGCATATTATATCTTCAAGAATATTAAGAATAAACGCTTTGTTGGATAGAATGTTACAATTTGATCTGCAGCATTACTTACATTACCATCTTCTCCTTTCCCCCCACCTCGATTTCAATATATTGGGGCACTAACCCGATCATAAATATGAGAGACGTTTAAAACATATTAACTTTAACACCTGTTGATAAAAAGTAACGAAAGTCGAATTTGATAAGTAATAATTGCTATGTTGGATCTGCAGGATAAATTCCCGTCTTCTGTTTTTTCACCTGAACACTGATCGAGCGTAGCACTAACCCGACCGAGAACAAGTCGCATATATATCTGTTGATCAAAAGTAACGAAAGTCAAACTTGATCTGTAGTTTCACGGAAAGACAGAGATAAAGAATATAGTCCCCCTGGTTTCATCGGTAGGGGACTAATAAATTTTAAAGGTATAACAATCATATGTTATATTGAACTATTCAAGCTGCTCCCAGTAGTAGTCTAGCTTATAGGCACATGATCACTGATGCAAACAAAATTCTAATTATAGAACATCTTAAATAATTCAAAATACATTAATTCTTGTAAGTAAAGTAACAATACCTGGTTGCAAAAAGACACACTGAAAAACATAAAACTGACCCCCCCCCCCCCCCCCCCCCCGGCAACACACACGGATTAGGGTTTCGCCTCTGGGAATGTTTTAGGGTGTTTTTTCCTCTTCTTCTTTTTTTTTTTTTTCTGCTTGTTCAAATTGAAATTAAAATTTTGCAGGGGGTGGGTGGGTAAAGGTGCAACCCTTCATCCCTTCCCAGAAAAAAATCCTGGATCAGCGCCCGGTGTGAATGAATTAATTGCATGGCATGGAAGAAGAAAACCGCCAAATTTTGCTATGATTTTTACTGTGGCCAAATCTTGAAAATGATTCTACTCCTGTACGTCCCGTAGGGATCCGGGTTAAAATAGGTCCTCAGTAGTCAGTACCCCCTTGCTTCTTGTAAGAGGCGACTAAATGGGGCGGTCCTTCGGATGAGACCGCAAAAACTGAGGTCCCGTGTCACAGCAGGAGTGGCACGATAAAGATCTTTCCCTGCTCAATGGCCATAATCGCCAAGCATAGCATATTGATTTTTGTGTCCTCAGTTGTTGCTGTGTAACCTGACGTCGGTTCTCAGTTGAGACCGTTTACAAACACACACACACATTATATATATATATATATGTGTGTGTGTGTGTATGTATGCATGTGTGTGTGTGTGTGTGTGTGTGTGTGTGTGTGTGTGTGTGTGTGTGTGTGTTATTTGATTTAGGTATATGTCTGCCTCCTTAATTACATGCATATATTGCACATATATTCATATAATTTTGTTAGAAATATAAACCGATAAAGAACTGACAAAAAATAGCCTGGCGGAATGAGCGAGACGGAAGGGGGTTGCCCATCCCCATTGCCCTGACCAAAGAGAGAGAGAGAGAGAGAGAGAGAGAGAGAGAGATGGGTTTACACAGCTGCTTACAAGGTGAATTGAAATTCAAAACACTGTCGCAAGTCAACCCGCCTTGCATGCGCGTTTAAAATCATTTATGGCCTGACGTTTGAACAATTAATGACGACGAAGGTTTATCAAATCATATTTGTTTCTATGTCATCAGTATGTTTACTTTAAAATCTAATCTAATAAATCTAGATCCACCTATGAAACCAATACTGGTTGGATCACCAAAATAAAATCCTTCTACAATTCATATTCAATAGTATTTTTGATTTTGTAAGGAAAACTCTATCATTGAAATTAAAATGTCGAAATTTGAAGAAAAAAAGTTACAAGAAGGAAATTAGTGCCCTTAATACGATGATCGTTACAGAAATCAATTAAACACTCATTTATTATAAGTCGTTCACGTGGATGACGACATTTGAAGAATATGATCTTGGATCACATCATCCTTAAGATACTTAATTTTACCTTACAAAAACGAAAAGGAATTTATGTAAGGAATAAAGGAAATATTTAATGATCGAGTGATTCTTTTAAGTACTTGAAAAAAAGCTCTTTTGTATCCACTAAGAAAACAGTTTCAAAGCACACTATCAAAATACATGTAAGTATACATGAACTGCAGATCACCCATCAGTTAAATATCAGCGTTCATGCATTTGAAATCTGGGAGCAAAAAGGCAGAACACTACATGTGTTTTCTTCATATCCGCTGAAAGAAATGCAGATTTTATTATATAGAATCAACGGAATCACCACGGATGTTCTCCGGAGAGGACAGGAAAGCGGAATTCTGACGGGATCAGAACAAATTAGAAAGAATTTTAGCGGAATTTTTCTCCCACAGAAATTTTTAACATGTCAAAAATTTTCTGTCGATAAGCCCAACCTCTGCAGACCTAGATGGACATGCCGGGGGGTTACTACGTCTTGGAAAACCTGTAAGTCTGATCAGTGGCGGGAATTGTGTACTCATACCGATATCCAAGGAATTTCGAAAGGTTGGGGGGGGGTTACAAATTGCGCCCCCCCCCCCCATCAGCCATTTTTATAGGGTGCTAAACCTGATATTAATCTTAATTAATCACATCTTTTTGTAAATTTGCTTCCTCTACATTCTTTACACACATACAGATAGAGAGAGAGACAGAGAGAGAGAGAGAGAGAGAGAGTAGAAGGTGATACACTTTACTCCAGTGCGTTTCTACACCGTGATAGCTGGTGTACTGCATTTTCTGTGATATGACAGTGTGGAGTTTTATTTTGGGTGTTTTGATAATTTAACACAATAGGCAGTGGCGTAGCTGGGGTAAAAATCCTTCTGATACTCCAAAGTCCTATTTCGGGGGGGGGGGGGGGGGGGGGGGCTTTACATTTCCCTTGTCACTTTTTTTTTTTTTTTTTTACACTTTATATACTTTGCTGTATGCCATTTCCTACTGACTTCATTAATCAAGTTTCATGTATTTTGATGTCTCCCGAAGAAAATTTTGAAGAATTCAAGATTCATGGCCTCTGGAAGGTCTTCCGACTGTAATGACTCAAAATTGTTTTATTTGTGGGTAATAACTAACAATCCAAACCTGATAAAAATGAGATCCTCCTTCTGCTCCTTTGTTTTTATCCTGTAGAAACAATATGAAAAGTAAGAACAAAGGAGCGGATCGGGGATCTTATTCTAATCAGATTGTAAAAAAGCCTTACTTAGGGGGGGGGGGACACAACCATACTTCTTCCCCCTTTGAAAAGTGTGGGGGCATGTGCCCCGGCTTTACCTTCTCCTACTCCCCAGTTCTGTGTACGACATACTGCACTTTTGAACATTGCAACGGGGGATGCCCTTCTAATATAAATGAGATATAACTATTTTCACCGTGAGAACATTATTCTTGTAACTAACAATTTTATGACGGTTTAAAACGTAACTCGGTCCAAAAAAATGTAGTACGGAGAGAATAGGTTATGTACATGCAAGAAATAATGCTTTGAGTCCTGAGAACCTGCATATTAGAATTGAGTATCTTTTTAACCGTGGTATATTCTCATCTGATCAATCTATGTTAATTTTGTGTTAGGAAAGTGAGGGGGCACAAACACTCTTGTGACCCCCCCCCCCCCATCTTCCAAAAGTGAGGGGGCACGTGCCCCCGTCCCCTGATAGGCATAAATTATCCAGTAAAATGTTCTAGTCTACCCAAAATTATCGTTCGCATACTCACTAATACCTCTATCAACACTTACTCATTTTTCAAAATTCTTGAAAAATGATAATGATGCGTAAATGAAATAAGCAAAAAATGTATGTCAATTCATCAGTTTTAAGAAGATTTCACGCCTCTCTGTGACACAAGAAGTATTGTATTTAGACGCAGCTCTTTTTTATGTGTGTGTTTGATTACACAAGATTTATACATGTAAATAGATAGCATAAATACATTGGTAGATTCAGAGGGAGGTGTGGAGGTTTTATAGATTGTTCCTCTGCCTATCCTCTGCCTATCGTTACAAAATGTTGCTTAATGAGGTAAAAATAACTCATTTTGAGAATGGAACTCCCCTTTTGAAAACTAAAATTGATGGTAGAACCCCTTTTTGAAAATTCCCTGGATCCGTCCCTGAAATATGCGAGTTTTTTCCATTTGTAATTAATCATGGAACCTACAGTGGGTTTTCCACAAATTCAATGAACAAGTTCTTACTTTTATTTTATTACGGTAATCGTGAACAAAAATTTACACAAGGAATAAATTTGATAAGAGGAGCAGCAGGAACGATAACTCTGTGTAAATAATTACCTGAAAACCCATATGAACTTCTTTAAAATAAGAAAAGGAGGGGGTCATTTTTCTACGGGGGTAATTATTTTTCAGGTATGACACGCAAAATAATGACCCCTGGGTCTTCTTTCTACAAAATTATCCAATTTTTCTCGAAAAATGACCCCCGGTCATTATTCTATGGGAGTCAAAATTTGCTTCTACACCGGCTGCGCCCCCGCTTAAATCCGCCACTGATGATCGGCGCTTACGGTCATTGAGCTGCATGTGAGGGTTCTTTAGCGTGCCACACCTACTATGACACGAGACATGTGTTTTTGAGGTCATTTCCGAGGACCCGTGACATTCACACCTGATACCGAGCGTTTGGAGATGAAACTGTCAATATCTGTTTGAAATAAAGCCTTAGATCTGTCGCAGCCGGGATTCGAACCCCGACCTTCCGCATGCGGGGCGAACGCTCTACAATGTACCTCTAAAGACATGCGGTGTGGGAGCCGCCGTGAAGCCTCCAGTATGCCCTGGTGGGGGTCGGGGAGACAAAGTCCCCGGGAGCTCTTGGATTTTAAAGATTGTATAGGGCTTTAAATATGTCCTATGTAGTCATCTTTACTATTGTCTGTCATTTTAACAAGGTGAAATTAATAAATGACGGAAATTTTAAGGGTTTGGGGAAACAATTAAGTTCTTCCAATAAAAGTAAGAAATAAATCAAAACATTGTGTCATTTACTTTTTGGAGAGTGTAGGAAATTATTATTTCTTTTATCGTTTACATTTTTCTAACCTAGAGACCACAATTTACCTTAAATTCTAAATTTTTAGGGGGAGGGGATGGTTGCGCAACCACCTCTTTAAAGACCCAAAAAAAACCACCGTACGGTTGCTCCACGGATGACTGAATGTGGGCGGAGCTTATCCATGGTCAATGTTATTTACCTGGAATTTACCTGGCCAAGAGATCAGTTGTTGTGTATATTTTTATGATATACACAGGAAATTTCTCAGGTTATTACAAATTATGCTTAGTGTCTTGATTTGTGCAAAAAAAAATAATTAAAAGTTCTACCTACATGCATACCGCATTTCTATTTCCCGTAAACCTTCAAACTTGGTCATATTTATGCATTGCAGATGACAGGTTTAACCCATTTCTAAACATTTGCTTTTTAAAACTTCTAATTAAATTGTTATATATCGTATATAAATAATTTCCTAAATATAAAATTACCCGGCGTGTCCTGGGAGTTCGCGGTGTCGTGGGTGTAGTACGTAAAATATCCATGTTTCGAGAGAATGAATAAATCCAAGTAGATCTGTGTACATGTACAACCAAATGAAGAATGGTCAAGATACCCCTCAATATGGGCCGTCTGTAGGGTTTCTGTAGCTGTAGTGTTTGCGTAATGGTGGTATCCCAAACAGAAGCTGACACGAAGTCTCTCCCCCCCCTCCTCTCTCTCTCTCTCTCTCTCTCTCTCTCTCTCTAGGGTTTCTGTGGACGTAGTGTTTGTGTAACGATGGCATCCCAAACAGAAGCTGACACGAAGTATACACCCCTCCTCTCTCTCTCTTTAGGGTTTCTGTGGACGTAGTGTTTGTGTAACGATGGTATCCCAAACAAAAGCTGACACATAGCTAGTCTACCCCCCCCCCCTTTCTCTCTCTCTCCCTTACTCTCAATCATTGACTAAATGAGTAATTATTGTCATACGTATGCAACACTATTGCCATGCCATATTATTTCATCTTTATTATTGCTACAGTTTTACACATCTCTCTCTCTCTCTCTCTCTCTTTATAAACATAAAACCGTGATAAATTATAAATAGCTCAACAACTCTCTCTCTCTCTTTATCTTTATAAATATAAAACCGTGATAAATTATAAATAGAAATAACTCTCTCTCTCTCTATAAATATAAAGCCGTGATAAATTATAAATAGAAATATCTCAGTAACTCTCTCTCTCACACACACTCTCTCTCTCTCTCTCTCTCTCTCTCTCTCTCTCTCTCAATATAAAGCCGTGATAAATTATAAATAGAAATATCTCAATAACTTATTTATGCTTTTTTACTGTTGTTTGATTTCTGATTGTGTAATTTATAATCCATGTGGTATCTCAAACAGAAGCATTTTTTAAACTACTGTAACAGTTTTACGCATGGGCAATATAACCATTATACATGTTGATGGGCTGCGCCAATAAAGAATTGTTCATGTTTTTATGAATATAAAGCCACAATAAATCATTAATAGAAAATATTCCAATAACTTATATTTGTTTGGGTTTTTTTTTAATTATTATTATTGTTTGATTTCTGATTGTTTAATCTATAATACATGTATAAAGATGGAGAGAGAAAATACGATGATAAATTGCATTGTGTAGGGGACGTTAGAAATTAAAATATTCTAGGTGCGAGTCAATGCTATCAAAACTCAGGTATACTGGGGCTTTCCTCGAGATCTGAAGACTGCCGATCATCATTAGCCATGATTGTTATCAAAACATCTTTCTCAGGTAGCTGTAGACCACGGTCTCTGCAAACGTCAATCAATCTAAGCTCTATTGTTAAAAGTTTGATTGACCAGCGGCTTATCATTGATCGCGACACAGGTAAAATTTTGGGGGCGTTAACTTAAAGTTGGGTCTTTAAATCCGTCATCGTATTTAAAGTACATAGACCATGTGAATATCAGTCTCGTTGTGATATAGAAATTGTTATTTACAACGATAAGCATAATAGTGTACCACGTGTTCAATGATAACACGTGAGGGTTTTATTTTCAAGACGATAATGCCATCTTTAAATGTCAAACACCCATCTAATATACAAATTGCAGTATTATAGATTTTCTGAAGGCCCAAAATACCTATTGTCAAATCTAGTGTACTTGAGATCTGTCTGCACTAAAGCCACCCGGCGCTGATTGAAATAACAGAACTCTGACTGAATAAACAAAGAGATGAAAAATTAACAAACAAAAAGATTTTCACATGATTATGATTTATTGCCAAAACAATCTTGTCACTTTTGAAGATAGTTTTTTCACGTTTTGAATAAAAAAATCGCTTTTAGCATTTGAAGAAAGGCAAAATCACAGCACGAGCATGGGGTAGACTTAGTATTAAAATGTATGTATGCATATCATTTGTCATTTACAAATTAAATAGCGGGGGTTGGGGGGGGGACTATCTTCATCGGTTTTATATAAAATTCTGCTTGTCTTCCTGTGGCTTATTTTGTATCTGAGTATTGCGAAAAAAGTTCGTTCAAATCAATCTTACAGCCAAAGCGTAGAAAATTGTGGCGTGGATCTACTGTAACGGGACTTTCAGTATTCCCGTGTATCTCCGTGTTCAAAAAGAATAACGAGAGTTTCAGTGTTTAAGAATAAATAATATATTCTTAGTAAAATCACAGGTATTACAAATTAATTAGCAAGATATGAAACAGTATCATAATAAGTCCAAGGGAGTGTGATATTTACTATTTAAAAGCTGTATAATTCTGAATTTAGCCCCAATCTAATTAAAATCAGACTTCTTAGATCCGCGCCGTATACTCTGCGTAAGTATTATAGCGATTTTGAGCGTATCCTAGGATCTGATCTTAATTAGATTGAATTTAGCTCTGGCAGTCCCCGCAATACGTCTAAACCGTACTGAAGTAAGTTGTTAACTCACTCTAGAATCCCGGACCAGCCGGGTCTTACAGTGGCGGATTTAAGGGGAACGCAGCCGCCCTCCCCTAAAGTTGTCAATTTTAAGGTAAATCGTTATCTTGTTTAGATAAATATACTAAACGACAAAAGAAGCAATCACTACCGGAGAAATAAATGAAAAAAATCTTTCTTTTTTTCTTGAATTACTTAATTGGGAGAACTAATTTTTTTTCCTATTAAAATTTGCGTCATTTCATTAATTGCACCTTATTAAAAATGATAGAAAATAGTATAAATGACTAAATAGGAGACATATTTCAAGCCCTATAAAATCTGTAAAATCCAGGAGCTGCCGGAGGCTTCGCCCCGTGTACCCCCACCAAGGCTGTGCCCTGGACCCATCAGGGGCCTCAAGGCGGTCCCAAGACCCCCTATCTAATAAACTAGCTCTCCCCGTAACCGCAATTCCTGGATCCGCCCCTGTGCTACAATCCCGCATAAGATTTAAGGTAGATCGATCATCATGTGGTGTCATAGGTTTTTGCAAAAATCTTAATGAATAATCTGCATGATAGAAATATATCTGTCTGAGGAATTTTATTCACTGGATATAATAAAAAATCTGGTAAACCATCAACACTGAAAAAGTTTATATTTCCCATAGATAAACAATTATTTATGATTTAAAAAATGTTGTCAAGGCCAATAAATCCTATGCTGGAATTTCCTCTACTGGATGCCTATTATACATTGGTTTCCCTAATATCCACAGTTAATCTATACATATTTGTGAATTAGCAGTTTTTTAAAACTGTTTGATATTTAAATGTTGTCACTTCAACAAGATTTTATCTATTTTTATTATTCTGTTTGACGAAAATGTGTGACTTTCTGATGTTGATGTATGCTTCTGTTTTTGTATGTCTGACATCTTTAAAAAGGTTGCAACATATCCATTTTCTTTGGTTATTAATCAAATTAAACTATATTGAGTGGAAATTAATAAAGTTTTTCCACTTTTAACCATTAATATTCATAAGTCACATGAGGATGGAGCGACCTTAAACAAAGGGAAGTAACTCTTATAGAATACCCTCACACTACAAATACTCTGACAATCTAATAAATGTGTGGAGTGGGAAGATCGAAGCTATGATAGATATTCGCTGATATTTTGTAATGATAATTTTTAGCTGAGCACTACATAATTTACAGTGGCGGATCTATGGGTGGGTTTTATTTTAACATTATGAACTAATTTTTTTTTTAGCAATTTGCTATTTTGCGGTCTTTGATTCACCTCTCCTTTTGAGAGAATTTTCTGGATCCGCCAATGATTTTGTTTTCAAGAAATACAACTCTTTCCATGCCACGAAAAATCTACCAGAGTTGTCTTTCTTTATGAAGCAGAAGACACTTGCTGTGAAAACGAAAATGGATGCCGCGCCGTGAAAAACAGTTCTGAGTTCATTTTAGAGATATTTGCAGGTACTTACTAACTTAGTAAAAATAACTATCGGGTACAGTACTATTAGGTATTACTGAATATTTCGTCTTGTTAATTATCTATATATGTGAGTTGCATATGTAACAGGAAGGGAGAAAATGCAACAGACCAGACCGCGACCGGGATTTGAACCCGGGCCCCCTGAATCTCTAGTCAGTTGCTCTACCAACTGAGCTAACTGACCAACGGTGATCGAATGCGGCTGACCGCTACACATAAAACAAATGTATGGGATTGTCGCCCTTTACTTCGCCTGACGTAACTTTGAGTGCGTTAACACCAGTGGCGGATCCAATCAATATTGAAAGGGGTGGGACCTATGTGTGTACTTTTTGCCACCCAAAAAAGGGGATAAAGACCACGAAATGAGAAAAATTACTTTCTTAAAAAATATTCAACCAATTGTGTGTGTGTAGGGGGGGGGGGGGGGGGGTAGTTAACCCACTGCATGTTTTGCTGTACTATCAGAATTGGGGAGATTTCCTCTACATCATGATATTTTGAAATCAATCATTTGTTATTGGTACAGGCTTGAAAACCAAAATGAATTTAAACTACTTAAGGATGCTTATCTATGTAGTAAATCTTTACATTTAAACAGCTAACTGTCATGGTACTCGCTAGTAGAAAAAGCTTTAGAATATATTAAAATTGGATATCCATTAAGAGATTTTAGTCAGTATAGATTTAAGAAAATTGTAAAGAAATTACTCTGTGATAAATACACTGAAACCTGGTACAATAATCGAAATAAATTAATTGATGGGAAACTGTGCACTTATTTTAAGCTTAAGGAGCACTTTGGTTTTGAGAACTATCTTAATAAAATTAAAAATTTTGATATTAGACGATCTATTTGTAAGTTACGGATATCAGCTCATAAATTAATGATTGAAGTTGGTAGATATTCTGGTATTACTAGGAATGAACGAATATGTAACAAATGCAACTCCGGTTTATTAGGTGATGAGATCCATTTTTTGATTAAATGTGAAAAGTTTGCTGATGAAAGAAAATCTTTTTGTGGTGCTATAGAAAAAACAGTAAATTTTTTTACCAAACTCAATGATGAACAAAAATTCATTTACATACTATGTTCTGAAGAGCCATCCATTCTAAATATAACTGGAAAATTTATTTTGAACAATATATGACACTATTTGTATATAACTATGTGTTATGTAATCACTTCTTTCTTTACTTGTGTATGTATATGTACATTATTTGTATGTATTTTCATGCTGCCCCTTGAGGGCCCTTGATTGGAAATAAAAATATATAGTATATAGTATTGTTTAGGCCTCGGCTGTCTGTTACGGAGAATGATGGAATGTTAAAAGGGATTCAAAGATTTAAATAGAATTCATAATATTAGAAATCTTTTTAAACTCAAGAACCACTGGGGTCGTCGCGCGCAAAATCCCCCATGGGGATTTTTAAAAGTTGGCATGTATGACGTGTATTGAGTTCTATGGGAAAATAATTGGTACTCTTTTCCCTTTGAAAAATTTGCAAAATTTGAGGTATGAAAGGCACGGGACGCTATATATTTTTTTTAAAATTTTGGTTAGTGCTTGGAATGAACTTTCAAATGATGTAAAGTATTTGTCTGAAATCAGTATAGTGAAACAGCGAGAGCACCAAAGGTTTGTATTGAGTTCTATGGGAAAATAATTGGTACTTTTTTCCCTATATAGACCCCATTTCTGACTTGTCATGTGATTTAAAAATGCAAGTAGTGATTTTTTCTAGTATATTTGTGAGATGGATGTGTTCTTTGAACTATTGAAAATAAAATTAGACCAAAAAAGTGAGATGGTGGGGCAACCGGGGGGCGGCTGTATCATTTGGAAGGGTGCGGTATCTAGTAGTGGGTATGGGGTGCTGAAGGTGAACTGGCCAGAGGAGGGTAGTAAGCAGGAAAAGGCGTACCGGGTGGCTCTTATGGTAGATATGCACCTGACAAGGTCACAGTTCCCAGGTGGATGTCTGGAGGTTAGCCATCTCTGCCATAAGAAGCTGTGTGTCAACTCGATGCACTAAGTAATTGAACCACATGCCACAAACTTGGAGGGGATGCATTGTTTCCACCAGGGGGTTTGTTGTGGGACACACCTTCCACATTGCATCATATAATGTAATTATATAAGAACAATTAAAATACTAGTGATTTAGTTTAGAGTAATTATGCTCGGAAGCTCCATTATTTTTTTTAACTCGGGCTCGAAGTTCGCTCAATATTACATTTTTCTGGTATTTGACTTCTTGATGCCTCTCATAAAGTTTGTACAATTTTTTTCATTTGACAACTCTTTTACTTTTGTGGGATGGCAATTTCTGATAAGCCTTGTTTAATTCATAATCTTTTTGTACTTTATCTAGGGTTTTGTCCACTGAACCACTGGTGGGGATGGCAGCACCTACCCCTGCACAGAGACCCCGAATAGACCTGCCCGGACCATTATTAGAAGAGTGGACAGCACTGTGCACCTGACCGGAGAAGTTCCTCGTAAATGTTACATTGCGAGGCAGAGATCGTCGCAGGGTTCGATTAAAGCTCTCGACCTTCTGAGAGTTGCTGTTTTTGATCGTCTTGGCCAGGACAGCTGGAGACAATCTTTTTGAGATACAAGCATGGAGCAAGTTCTCATTCTCGGCCGAACAGGGTATTTTGAAATTGTCACTCAGATATGTACTTTTTCTTAACCAGTTACTTTTTAATCCCCCTTTGCACACCAGAGAGTGTTTTCTGCATGATGCATGATCACCCATGTAGCAACGCACCATTGCAAGTTTAGCATACGAGAGCTTGTTTTTCATCTTTGCAGCATCCCCTCCAAATACCTCATAGGCTTGATTTATCTTGGCTGTGCATCTGTCTATTGTCTACTGCATCTAAGGCAAAATTATGCAAAGTTTTTATTCTTTCAGCCTTGTTTCTTCCATGCATGACCTGTGCCAGTTTTTCGTCTCTCTTGATAGACTTTCTGATGTATTCAGACAATGCCGAGTGTCGATATATAATGAATTGGTTGTTCTTTCAGAAGCCCATCCTGATAGAGGGAATGCGCCGCTCGGGTCAGTGGTTACCTCCTGTACCTCGAGGCCAGTCTCACTGAGGAGTTCTGCCATTCCCTCCTTAGCCCAGGTGAACTCATCCCCTATGGTGTGATGCATTGGAAGGTTTGCCCCACATACCCCAGGACTACAACAGTGGTCAACAGTGCCCTCATCAAGTAAGTGGCCATGTTTGGAACAAATTTTATTTTTTGTCACCACTTTAATTATTTGATGTTTTGTGGTGACATTCTCTGCAAAAGAATACACAGTTTGTGTCGCCGGCTGGAATGGTGTCTCACCCACCCCCGAGTACAGGGGGTTATTAGGTCACCTGAATTCATTCAGGTGACCTATTGCTATCTGTTTTGTCCGTCGTCGTTCGTCGTGCGTCATGCGACGTGCGTCGTGCGTTAACATTTGAACATTTTCAGCTTCTTCTCTGAAACCCCTGAACCAATTTCAACCAATTTTGGCATATAGCATCTGTGGGTGGAGGGGAACAAAAATTGTGAAATTCGTGGTCCCTGCCCCCCTGGGACCTGAGGGGTGGGGCAAAAACCATCAAAATGAGTGTAATTTTAAAAAATCTTCTTCTTTACTCTTGGACATCAAGAAGCCAAACTGTGGGCATAATTATAATGAGTGTTGAGCCCTCTACCAAAATTGTGAAATTCATGGCCCCTGGGGCAGGGGTTCTTGTGTTAGGGTGGGGCTCTATTGGTCATATAGTGAAAGTGTAGAAATTCTTTGAAAATCTTCTTCTCTGTCTCTGGGTATGAAGTAGACAAACTAATAGCATGGTAATGATGAGCAAGGATGCCTCTTTATACCCCCCGCAACAAGTTGTGGGGGGGGGGGGGTATACTGGAATCGGGTTGTCTGTCTGTCCGTCCGTCTGTAGACGCAATGGTTTCCGGTCTCTAAAGCATTATCCTTTTCACCTACCGTCACCATATCATATATATGGACTACCCATGGGATGAAGATGTTCCCTATCGATTTTGGGGTCAAAAGATCAAAGGTCAAGCGCACTGGACATTGAAGTAGCAATATGGTTTCCGGGCTCTAAAGCGTTATCCTTTCCACCTACAGTCACCATATCAAACATATGGACTACCCATGGGATGAAGATGTTTCCTATCGATTTTGGGGTCAAAAGGTCAAAGGTCAAGCACACTGGACATTGAAGTAGCAATATGGTTTCCGGGCTCTAAAGCGTTATCCTTTCCACCTACAGTCACCATATCATATATATGGACTACCCATGCAATGAAGATGATCCCTATCGATTTTGGGGTCAAAAGGTCAAAGGTCAAGTGCACTGGACATTGAAGTAGCAATATGGTTTCCGGGCTCTAAAGCGTTATCCTTTCCACCTACAGTCACCATATCATACATATGGACTACCCATGGGATGAAGATGTTCCCTATCAATTTTGGGGTTCAAAAGGTCAAAGGTCATGCGCACTGGACATCGAAGTAGCAACACTCAGAAAAGAGGTAGTTTATACCTATTACCAACACCCTTTGGGAGATTGGGGTAAGCGGGGGTATTCTTAGTGAGCATTGCTCACAGTACCTCTTGTTAAAAAATTGTGAAATTCATGGCCTCTGGATCAGGGGTTCTGGTGCTAGGGTGGGGCTCTATAAGTCATATAGTGAAAATGCATTATTTCTTTGAAAATCTTCTTCTCTGTCCTTGGGTATTAAGTAGACAAACCAATAGCATGGTTATGATGAGCAAGGATGCCTCTTTCAAAATTGTGAAATTTATGGCCCCTGGGTCAGGGGTTCTGGTATTAGGGTGGGGCCCTATTGATCATATAGTGAAAATGCATTTTATTTCTTTGAAAATCTTCTCCTCTGCTGCTGGGTATTAAGTAGACAAACTAATAGTATGATAATGATGATCAAGGATGCTTCTTTCAAAACTGAAATTTATGGCCCCTGGGTCAGGGGTTCTGGTGCAAAGGCGGGGCTGACCACATAGCTATTCAATGTTTCTTCCATCCAAAAGTAAAATTCTTATATTTAAACACAAACCTAATTCAAACATTGGAAGGTTGTTACATGATACTCAGGTGACCTATAAGGCCCCTGGGCCTCTTGTTGTACATACCATCGCTCTGAACAGAGATGGTATGTGGGGACTCATTTCCCCTGAGGGTGTTGATTTCCACCAGCTGGTGACACCTGTGACTCATATCCTCTTTATTAAGGTTGACAATTTTGACCTGAACTTTGTTACTTGATTTTTGTAGGGACTTGCGTGAAGGGGGAGGGGTGTTGGTTGAAAGTAGAATTTTCCTCAACCCATCATTTCCTAAAGGGGTTTGACTTAGGCCAACTTGTAAACCGTAGTTTACAGTGGCAGCCTTTCTCCCTGGGGATTTGGTCTCTACCTCCTCATACAAATTGTACAGGTCAGACAGGAACGGACACTCGGAGTATGTCATCCTCATCCGGGTGGCAAGGCCACGCCTCTCCTCAGTGTCTAGATCCCAAGTCAGGATACCCCGACAGTCTGGACTTCCTTGCTGGTGGAGGCGGAACACCTCGTTAAACATGGCCACTGTCTTGCCGAGATGTAGCAGCCTGTGCGAGTCCTGGTTTACCCTAAGAAGAGTCAGAGAAGTATTCATTTCTCTCATAAAAGGTTTGGAGTGCAAATAGTGTACAGGCAGTTACTTCCCTTAGACTTTGAGAATTATCATACAACACTAACAACTGATGTATTTTTTAATTTTGTTGTTTAAATCTTCCAGATTGGTAGTTAGTCAGATGCATGACTTATTAACTGCTTGTATCATGCCTTAGTTTACATATATCTGCATGTATTTACATTTAGCAGTAGATTTCATGAGAAACACTCTCTTGGGAGCTATATTTTTCATATTCTCTGACGTAACATATAACGAGGTGGTTCCTTTGCCAAAAATGTCTTGAAAATTTCATCGATGATCATTAAATTAATCAAAATTTTACTTACATGTATAGCATTTGAGCATTCCGGCACTCATTTCCACCTTCATTTTTCAGCTTCCTGGGCGTAACAAATGGTGGCACCATGGCCGCGGGAGCATTTCCTGTTTTTCTGAAGCTGAAGGAGGGTCCTTCACTAACTGATCCATTTCAGGAGGCAGTCTTTCATATGGAGCAGGTACAATTTTTTCTTTCACTCTCTGCATGCCCTTATTAGAAGGCACAGATTTGAATTTAAAGCCCTGGGTATTGCCCTTCTCAAACTTTGGCATGTTGGGATATTTTCAATTTTTCCAATTTCAAATTGCAGTATTTTTCAAATAATGGATGTTGTTCAGTGCAGCAGAGCCTGAGCTGTGATGATGTAGTAAAATGCTGGACTGACCCTTATCTAAGATCTTTGTAAACAGATAAGATGGGGAGGCACTGGTCATGTCCCTAATGTTCTTGTGTAAGGGGGGGGGGGTTAAAGTTATCTCACCTACATCAGCAGCTGGGAGAACATATTAAGAACCACTAGATTTATTAGATTCCTACATGGTTTCTCTTTCTTGATCTTACAGAAAATTGTTATTCAGACTTCTTTGAAAAGACATATTTAGCAGTTTTTCTTACTTTTTTTGCAATTTGGGGGGTCCTCCTTAAAATCGGGGTAGAATCTACCCTTATAAAGAAATTGTCAATATGATGCCTTGAAATTATTTCATACATAAGAAAAAACAGAATCGTGTAACTTTAATAACATTTTATTTATTACAGTCAAAAATCAGATCCAAATATCATCAGAATTGTCAGAGTCTTTCACTCCTGGTAATGTCAATGTCCATAGATGGTGCAGCTCATTCACATGGTGACAGATCTCATGACACAGAAATTCCAGAACTCAAATTTCCTACATGTGCACAGGTAGGTTTGTATTGAGTTCTATGGGAAAATAATTGGTACTCTTTTCCCTGTACTTTCGATTTAATACCGGAAGTGAACATTTTAGTTAACTTGTACAACGTTTCAGACTAAGTAAATTACGATGTCAGCGGTCTATTTTTCAGAAAGTAAGTTGGGAATTTTTAGTCTCAAAATTGGGAAAAATCAACGGTTTTTGGCATTGGGAATGGTACCGTTTATCGGTACCAGTTATATAAGGGGGAAAAAAAGCTGGAGCTGCAAAAATATGAAAAGCTTGAGTGACCAGTAATGCCCATCAAGTCTCTGTCGTAAATCTTCTGAAGAATTGCAATGGTTATTGGTATATATAGAGAAATTAATATACATGTATCCTCATGAAGTGTACATTCAAGTTTGTTCATACCATAACTCCTGAGGTCAGGGTGAAGTCACAGAGAAAAACTGTTTTCTTCTAAGATAAATTTTCTATTTAGGAACCACAAATTTAAATTCATTTTACAAATAGATATACAAGCATTATCTTGTACATTAAATTTGTGCACAACACGACTCTTGGGTTCAAGATGGGGTCATAACACTGTAACTCAGATGATCATCTTCATGTGTAGATTACAGTTATTTCATGTTATTAATAAGATGACCCCTGGGGGAAGGATGAGGTAAAAAAGAGTTTTAATTATTACGTATGGTCAATCCAGACATTTTTAATGAAAATCATTTCAAGGACCAAATGAATGCAATTCTTCAAAATTATGTGTTCTAGCATCTTCTTGGTTTGTAGAGTCATAGTTTGTATACATCACCACCCTTGTAGAGTCGTAGTTTGTATACATCACCACCCTTGTAGAGTCGTAGTTTGTTTACATCACCACCCTTGTAGAGTCATAGTTTGTTTACATCACCAGCCTTGTAGAGTCATAGTTTGTTTACATCACCACCCTTGTAGAGTCATAGTTTGTTTGCATCACCACCCTTGTAGAGTCATAGTTTGTTTGCATCACCACCCTTGTAGAGTCATAGTTTGTTTACATCACCACCCTTGTAGAGTCATAGTTTGTTTGCATCACCACCCTTGAGCCCAGGTAGGGAGGATGCACTATTTCCACCTGTAGAATTTAGTTGTGGGGCACAACATCAAAAGTTTATCATGTGTACTAGTCTTGTAGATTCACAATGAAGTTTGTTTACAATACATCATGACCCCAGGGTGGGGGGATGCACTATTTATGCCTG
Organism: Ostrea edulis; assembly: GCF_947568905.1. Taxonomy (NCBI): domain Eukaryota; kingdom Metazoa; phylum Mollusca; class Bivalvia; order Ostreida; family Ostreidae; genus Ostrea; species Ostrea edulis. The sequence goes on from NC_079170.1 coordinate 3,322,531, forward strand.
CGGGATTTTGTTGTGGGGCACAGTCCATGAAAAATGCATCATTTTGTGTAAAAATTAAAAATAGAAATAATAATTGAAAAACTAATGATTTGTATCTGAACTATTAAAATGATGCTCGGGATGTCTACTCTTTTGTCTGAACAATGAAAACAATGCTTGGGATGTGTACTTTTTTGTCCGAACAATTAGAATGATGCTCAGGATGTCTACTTTTTTGTCTGAATAATTAGAATGATGCTCAGGATGTCTACTTTTTTTGTCTGAACAATTAGAATGATGCTTGGGATGTCTACTTTTTTGTATCGGGCTCGTGATCCTGTCTACATTATGACTTGCTCGTTTTTGTTTTTGAACTGAGATGTTGATGTGTTTTATTCGAATCGTGTTGTCTATATTTTATCAAGGATGTTGTCCACTAAGCTAATGGTGGGGATCGTAGCAGCTACCCTGCACACAGACATTGAATGGAGCTGTCTCGTCCATTATCAGAAGAGTGCGTCCGATCAGAGAAGTTTCTTGAGGAGCATCACGAGGTACAGGGCTACATTATTTTAAATTATGTATACTTAATTCGTGGTCACTTGGCCGGCTATCAACTTATTTTTTTTAGAATCATCTGAGAACTTTTACTGCCCCTTTGGCCCAATAGATATGAAAACGGTTAGCTCAAATTTCATGACTGAATAAAATAAAACACTTTCAATAAAAAAGTTCTTAGATTTCAAACATTCATTATTGAAACTCACTAACAAATAGTATATACATATTATACCTATTAACCACGTTAACTACTAGCGATTATTTAAGAAAACAAAACAAATATTTCTAATATCTTGAACAAATAAATCAAATCTTCTTGTTACACACTTTATATGTTTAAAGGCAACTATTTAAAAATGAGTCTGATGTTTTATTTGTCATATAAACTAACACTATAGTCAGCATCATCTTTGTTTTGTCATTTTCTTCATGTAAGTGTCCATGTATTCAACAAAGTTCATTCCAACATTTTAATTATTTTCATGCTTTGAGGTGACACTTCCATGGAAGGAGTACACAGTTTGTGTTGCTGGTTGCAAGAACGACTCACCCACCCTCGAGTACATAATGTGTACAGGGGGTTATTGTACATTGCATCACTCTAAACAGGGATCATTACATGTATGAACTTGGCTCCTGAGGGATGTGACATTTACCAGCTGGCAACATATGTGACTCAACCATCTCAGCCTCATTTACATTCTCAATTTTGGCAATAACCTATCATTGAAATTTTTTAGGGACTTGTGTGAATGGGCAGAAGACATTTTCTTAACTCACCACTCCATCATTGCCTGATGTTTGAGACTGAACACTTTATTGAAAATTGATGGGATGTAGCAATCAATGGGTGTCATCATTTGCCCTGAGAAGACTAAGAGAAGTATTCATATTTAATGTAAAAAGTTTAGATCATGTAAAGAGCATGCAGGCATATTTTACAGTGATCTCCCTTAGACTATGTAAATTATAATACAACACTTGTTAATGGTGTTTTTTTTTACATATTAAATGTTTGAATGTTCTAAATTTGGTTCATAGTGAAAGATATGAGTTATAGCTACATGCATTGTACCATATTATAGTACAGGAATGTCTGTATGTCCGTCTGTAGATGGGGTGTATTATGGTACAGCAATGTCTGTATGTCCGTCTGTAGATGGGGTGTATTATGGTACAGCAATGTCTGTATGTCTGTCTGTAGATGGGACATATTTTGATACAGTAATGTCTGTATGTCCGTCTGTAGATGGGACGTATTATGGTACAGCAATGTCTGTATGTCTGTCTGTAGATGGGACGTATTATGGTACAGCAATGTCTGTATGTCCGTCTGTAGATGGGACGTATTATGGTACAGCAATGTATGTATGTCTGTCTGTAGATGGGACGTATCATAGTACAGCAATGTCTGTATGTCTGTCTGTAGATGTGACGTATTATGGTACAGCAATGTCTGTATACCTGTCTGTTTTGATAATGTGTATAGGAGGGCTCACCATCTGAATGCTTTTTTATGATGTTTGAAAAGCCCTCGAATTTCTGGAATTTTTAGGGTCTATAGGGGATGAGATAAGTTCCCATTCCCAATGCCAACTATTCCATTATTGGAAAGGTCCAGGCCCTCGAAATGAAGACCTTTAAAAACCTGAATTAAAATTGTAAAATCCACGGCCCCTCTGTCTGGGTCACGCTCGAAGGCAGGGTCAATATAGGAAAATTGTTATTGACTTTCTAGTCTTAGTGTTACATATAACCAATGTTCAGGTGACCAATAAGGTCAGTGAGTCTCCTGTTTAAAAGAGAACAAGCTGGTTTCCTTTCACTAAATTCAAGAGGATTTTTAATTTGTTCAAACTTTCATTTACCTGTCTGATTTCTGGCCATTCCAGCACTCATTGTCACTTTGGTTTTTCAGCTCCCTGGTCCTCATGAGATGGTGACACCCTGTAGTAGGAGCAGTTCTTACCGGTATCTCTTAAAAGAAGACAAAGGTTTTCTTAGCATCTGATCCATTTCTGGAGACAAACTTTTGAATGGAGCTGGTAAAATTTCTATCTTTTTAACTCATCTGAACTATAAGCTCAAGTGGGCTTTTCTGATCACCAGTTGTCTGTTGTACATCTGTCTGTCCGTCTGTCTGTAAACTTATTTTTTAACTTATCTACAATCACAGAGCCCAATTTCAACCAAACTTAGTACTGTTAAAGGATTAAAAATCGTGTAAATGAAGGGACTCCCACCTTCAAAGGTTGGATAATCAACAAATGAAAAAAGATAGGATGGGATCATTTAAGTATCGTCTCCAGAACTACAGAGGTAGAAATGAAGAAACCTCTTTAAGTCTTTTGAAACCCTCCTTAAATATATTATTATCTTTTTAATTCTGGCTTCAGGGGATAGGATAAGACCATCGGTGCCTGGCAAGGGCAAACACAACAGGCCAATGACCCCAATTATCGTAAAACGGACATTCTGAAATTTATTGGGCTGAAATAATGTACATTAGATCCATTTTTAGTTCTCCAGAGCCGAAGGATTAAGTGAGCTTTTCTGACCGAAATTTGCACATTGTCCGCTGTTGTCGGGGTCATCGTAAACTTTTCACATTTTCATCTTCTTCTCTAGCACCAGTAGGCCAATTTCAACAAAACTTGGCACAAAGCATTCTTGGGTGAAGGGATTCAACTTTGTACAAATGAAGGACCATGCCTCTTTCCAAGGGGAGTTAATAGAGAAATAGTGAAAATACATTGACGATTTATAAAAATCTTCATCTCCAAAACCACTCGATCAATTTCAGCCAATCATGGCATAAATCATTCTTGGGTAAAGGGAATTCATTAGGGGATCATTAGGGGATCAAACTTTTACATGCGAATATATAGGTAAAATCTTTGAAAATCCTCTTCTCAAAAACCACTGCCCCAGGAAAGTACAAATTTACATGAAAGCTTCCTGAAATAGTGCAGATTCAAAATTGTTAAAATTATGGCGTCCGAGGGTAGGATGGAGCCATAATAGGGATCAAAGTTTTACATACAAATGCACAATGTTACCACGTTATATCGCCAGCTATTGTCGTCCACATATGACACGATATGTAAAAATAATTGTTTTGCTTTACTTCTTTAAACTTTACTAAAAAATGCATATTCTGCCCTTGTGCATTTGTAAAACATGTAAGTATATCTACAATAGTTTCATTTGTGTCATGGTAGGTTCTACACTGACTGAATGGGTTGAATGGTTGACAAACACACATGCAATGGCTGCATCTTTTTTCTGGGACACAGAAATATGATGTCACACAAATAAATACACACAAAAGTCGCATGATACACAAAATGTACAGCAATTGATAGCAAATCCCATCGAACAGAGATTTAGTTAGTGTGCACATGAAGATTGGTGGAAGTTTGCAGCCGATAGTAGTTTCGTTTCTCAGTTGTTCATGCGTAGGCAACACTACTGGGCAATTTCAGAGACAATTTTTAATTGAGTATATTAAAGTTATTATTGCAGTTACCTATGCTTACCTGTTTTCATGACACATAATAAATTTAGTTTCGCTCTGATTCAGCGGAGCAGACCAACTATGTATAATTAGGGCTTTTGATCCTTGGTCGTTGGCATTGTCATCGGGGATTTAGAAAGGCAGTTTCACCTTTTGTACCTGAAAACAGGTGGCGATAGGCGAGGTAGGTGTTATATAGGATGTTTAGGGTTTATGGAAATCCGCTGTACACATTTCGATGGCGGTATGTGGGGATGGCGATATAATGAGTGGCGATATACCGAGGTAACTAGGTATGGGGAAAATCTTTAAAAATCGTCTTTTGAAAATTCACTGGACCAAAAAGGTCTACATTCACCTGATAGCTTCCTCACATAGTGTAAATTCAAGTTTGTTAAAATTATTGCCCCCATTCATGGGAAGGATTGGGGCACAATAATGGATCAAAGTTTTATAAACAAATATATAGGGAAACTCTTTAAATATCTTCTAAAGAACCATTGGCCCTTTACATTTACACGAAAGCTTCCTGACATAGTGCAGATTCAAGTTTGTAAAATTCATCAACCCTGGAGGTAGGATGGGGGCACAATAGGGATCAAAGTGGTACATGTTATTATATAGGAAAAATCTTTGAATATGGGCCAAGGTGACTCAGTTGAGCGGTGTGGACCATGGACCTGGTGTAAACGTTTTGTTGTTGACACCAGGTACACTAATTCAACAACACATAATGTTTTCGATTGATTTTTCATCAATCCTTTATTCTTAAATTCTGAGTTGAATCTGCCCTTAAGTAAAAATTGTTGATATGATGCCATAAAATGTATGGAGAAATAGGAATAAGTAACAATGGACTTTTAAGACTCTTTATTCATATATGTACATGGTTTAGGTATTAAACATATTTACAAATACTGAACTTTACATTGGGAGTTGAGGGGGTGGTGAACTATTTTCTGAACTTTACGTTGGGAGGTGAGGGGGTGGTGAACTATTTTCTGGATTGAACGTTGAGACGTGAGGGGTTGGAAAACTGCTTTCTGAACTTTATGTAGTGAGGTGACAGGGATGAGAACTATTTTCTGAACTTTACATTGAGACGTGGGGGGATGGAGAACTATTTTCTCAACTTTACATTGTGATGTGAGGGGATGGAGAACTATTTTCTGAACTTTACATTGTGATGTGAGGGGATGGAGAACTATTTTCTGAACTTTATGTTGATATATGAGGGGATAGAGAACTATTTTCTAAAATTTATGTTGGGAGGTGAGGGTGCGAGAAACTTTTTATTGATGTCGCCTAGGACTTGATGTATACAGAGGTTAGATATTGTGTTATGAATGTTTTCAAATTGAGGTTTGTTCTCAGTTTGGTACATTCAGAATGAATACATGGATTTTTTGTAGACATTCATGTCCTAATAGCATAATATAATGGTGTGAAGAAATCATTTTGGTTACCTAATCCTTAATGTTGAAATAAATTTTACAGGGTAGCAGTTACTCGAGATGTCTGGCTGATTGACGAAGATAATTGCCCTGCGCCTGACATTCTTGTAGGACTTGGATAGCTCTATCACTGTAAAAAATGTCAGGTTTGTTTATGAAATTATTCAAAATGTTCCGTTTTTATGCCTCATTCATGCTGTGACTGGGGCATGTAGTGTTAACTCTTTTTAGCTCACATGAGCTGAAAGCTAAAGTGAGCTATTCTGATGAATTATTGTCCAGCATCAGTCTATTCGTCTCTTCCTTAACTTTCTTTCAACATTTTCGACTTCTTCTCAAGCATGTACCACAGCTCTAATATCAGCCAAACTTGTCTCAAATGGGTAAAATGGGGTCACAATGGGTGATCAAAGTTTACATGGTGATGCATAGGATAAAGCATTAAAAATTCTCAGGGAACAAAAGGGTCATAATAGAAATCATATTGATATGCAAGCATTTATTCCCAGGCAGTGCAGATTCAAGTTTGTTCAAATTAAGGTTGCTAGGGGTAAGGTGAGGCCACTATAGGGAATCAGAGTTTTACATAGGAATGTATAGGAAGTATCTTTAATAATCTTACATCAGGGTCATGAATACTTTGATATACAATTATCCCCAGGTAATGTAGTTTAAAGTTTCTCCCAATCTTGGCTTCTGGAGGTAGGATGGGGCCACGATAAGGGATCTAAGTTTTAAAGGGAGATATATAGGATACATATTTAACAATCTTCTTAAGAAAAACAGGGTCATGATCACTATATGTTAATGTGCAAGCATTTCCAGGAAGAGCAAATTCAAATTTGTTCAAATTTTGCCCCTGGGGATAGGGTGAGATCACAATAGGAAATCAAATTGTTATATAGGGATTATAGGAAAGGCGTAGATAACGAACAGTGATCAATCTCATAACTCCTATAAGCAATACAAAATAGATAGCTGGGCAAACACGGACCTTTGGACACACCAGGGGTGGTATTAGGTGCCTAGAAGGGGTGAGCATTCCCTGTCGACCGGTCACACTCGCCGTGAGCCTGATGTCCTGATCTTGTAAACAGAGTTATCTGTAGTCAAAATCAGTGTGCCAAGAAAGGACTAACAATCGGTATGAAACACGTCAGACAGCATAGGGAATATCTTTATAACTCTGACAACAGGGTCATGAATACTCATACTAATATACACGCATCCCAAGGTATTAAAATTGAAGTATTTTCAAATCATGGTTATAGCGGGAGGGGGAGGGGGTTAAGATGGGGTCATAATGGAATCAAAGTTTAAGTGGGACTTTGTACAAAAACAAATCATCCGGAATTGATAGGTTTCTTAATGCTGACTCAGAAATCTTGAATCACGTGATTTGAAATGACAGGAAATTTGTTGTGTAGAAGCCTGTTTAATAGAAGTTGTTTATGAAAAACAAATAACTCCCCAGCTCCCCAAATTGGACGTGCATCAAATGAAACCCCCTTTTATGTACAGCATGGCATGGAAGAGAAAGCGTGGGCAGGAACAAAGACATAATGAACTCCGATAAGCCATATAGGAGGAGATATGTACACAAACTAGTTTACACTCTCCACCCCTCAGATCCACTGTAACTTTGTACAAAAATAATACTTCTCCCCCGGGAAGAGGGGAGACATAAATACCCCTTAAAGGATCCAGACTTACTTTTCAAGTATGGGATTATTTTCTGCTGTAGGACAGCTTAATTTTCCATGAATATTTGTAGACATAGCTGTTTGCTATAAAAAATACAATGGACTAGATTGGAAGTCAAACCCAGGGTCCCAGAATATCTAGTCAGGTGCTATTAGAAACTCTAGTCAAGTGCTCTCAGAATCTCTAGTCCGGTGTTTTCAAAATCTCTAGTCAGGTGCTCTCAGAATCTCTGGTCAGGTGCTCTCAGAATCTCTAGTCAGGTGCTCTCAGAATCTCTGGTCCGGTGCTCTCAGAATCTCTAGTTAGGTGCTCTCAGAATCTCTGGTCCGGTGCTCTCAGAATCTCTAGTCAGGTGCTCTCAGAATCTCTAGTCCGGTGTTTTCAAAATCTCTAGTCAGGTGCTCTCAGAATCTCTGGTCAGGTGCTCTCAGAATCTCTAGTCAGGTGCTCTCAGAATCTCTGGTCCGGTGCTCTCAGAATCTCTAGTTAGGTGCTCTCAGAATCTCTGGTCCGGTGCTCTCAGAATCTCTAGTCAGGTGCTCTCAGAATCTCTAGTCCGCTGCTCTCAGAATCTCTAGTCCACTGCTCTCAGAATCTCTAGTCAGGTGCTCTCAGAATCTCTAGTCAGGTGTGCATCCAAGTGAGTAACATGGAACCAGCCTCAGGCCAAGTTAAAATGTCATGCTTAAAGGTAATTCATCAGTCACAAATACAAGAGCCTCATAGGCAACAATGCTCACCTGAATCAAGATAAACCCTCTTATTCTGCTGTTGGGATCTTGAAAAAGATTTGTTTTCAACCTTTATTTCAAAAAAAAAAATTAACCCCATATTGTGATCCTAACATAGCCCAAAATGAGCACTACATAACCTTGATACAAGGTCAAAGGTCATGGTATCAGATGAAAGGTTTTCCCATAAGAAATCTATATATGAAGTATGAAAGACCTACCTAAATATTTAAGGAAATATTGCCTTAGATAAGTTTTTCTACAAGTAGGTCAAGATCAAGGTTAAGGTTACAAGGTCAACAACTTTGGTAGGAAAGGATTGATTGAATATTGTTTAACGTCCCTCTTGAGAATATCTCACTCGTATGGAGATGTCACCACTGCTGCCCCATTTAATCGCCTTCTACGACAAGCAAGGGGTACTGAGGGCCTATTCTAACCCGGATCCCCACGGGATCGGTAGGAAAGGAAAGGCCTCATCAATTATTGTGACAAGGAAGGAAAGGAATGGCCTTGTCACAATATCATCTTATCAAAGGGTACCGTCATAAGATATTTTATATACAAAACATGAAAACACCAGGTCATATAGTTCCAAAGATATGATCTTGATGAGGTTTTCTTAAAAGTTGGTCAAACTCTGAAGTCACAAGTTTAAAAACTTTGATACGTAAAAATGTTTTGTCACAAGAAGAACATATAAAAAATGAAAGACCTATCACTCACAATTCAAAAGTGATGAGCAGCAAGGTTCAAGTTTCAGCTCAAGTTTTGAAAGATAAGTCAAACTTTAAGGTCAAGACTACAAACTCAAAGAAAATGGTGTAAGATGTAAGGTTCTGTCATAAGGAATCTATATACAAAATCCAAAGGCTTTATTTAAATAGTTCAGGAGATACTGCTTGAGTTTGGTATTCTTAATAAAAAGTCAAACTCTAATTACAGTTAAGGTCACAGGGTTAAAAACTATTAGGAAGGTCTTGTTGCATATAATACCGATATATGAAATATGAGAGGCATATGACCCACAATTCAAAAGTTAGTACACATGTAGCAATGTTAAAGTAGGGGGCAGACATACAGGACAGGACAATATGCCCCCCTCCCCGGATATAGTCGCAAGAGAATAAACACTTAAATCCGCACACCTGCTACACTTGAAAATGATTTGTTTAAGTGAATTACCTGCACTATCTGAACGTGTTTGCATATTAACATGACCCTGCTGTTGTTGAGATGAAGAATTTCAAAAACGTGTCCCTAAATATCCCCGTATAAAACTTGTGTCCATTATTGCCCCCCCCCCCCCCCCCCCCCCGAGGACAACATCTTGAACAAATTTGAATCTGTACTACCTGGGCATGCTTGCATATTGATGTGATTAATTATGACCTTCTAGTCTTGTGAAGATTTTTCCTCTCTATCTCCATGTAAAACTTTGATCTCCTGATGACGTCCTACCCCACCCCCGGCAGACCGTGGTTCTAACAAACTTGTATCTATGATACATATCAGGAAACTTTTACATCAATCTCAATTTTTCTGGCCCAGTGGTTCTTGAGAAGATTTTTAAATGACCCCACCCTATTTTTCCCTTTTCTTGATTATTTCCCCTTTGAACTTCATTTGAACAAACTTGAATTCCCAGAGGAGATCATAATGCGAAAAGTTAATAACAACAGACAAATTGTAATGGGAAAAGTTCCCTTTGTACTGTGGATATCGGTGTGGATATCTCAGAGGTTAGAGCACCTGACTATTACATATGTAATACAGGGGTCTCGGGTTTGATTCCTCGTCCAGTCAAACCATTGATATCAATCTGGATAGTTCAGTGGTTAGAGCACCTGACTAGTAATACAGGGGTCTCGGGTCCAATCCCTGGTCCTTTCATATCGTGGGAACGAAGGCCTTGGATTCGATCCCCGTTGTGACACCGGTTCAGCCATATCGTCTTTTCCTTCCCATTACATTGACATATATGTAAACATGTAAATATATGACAGACTATCCTTGACAATTCAGTTTGATATGATTACACTTTGTTTATTTTGTAGGACGGTGGAGATTTAGATAAGTGGTGTGACGTTATTGATGGTAAACAGAAGACTGTGACCTTGAATCTGAAGACCTGTGATGAAGACCGGACGTTTGGGGTCACTCTCTGTTACAGTACTACAAATCTAAGTAAGTACTCAGTAATAATGTAAGACTGAACTCTGTATCATGTTTATCTAATATATACATTGTAAAATCAAACACATATTGAATTAATTCACAAACAAAATAATGTTCTGTTAAACTCACAAACACAAGTACATGTTACACATCACAAACAGAGGACTGTAATGTACACAGGGCTGTAATTAACACAGGCTGTAATTAACACAGGACTGTAATTAACACAGGGCTGTATTTTACACAGGATTGTAATTAACATAGGGTTGTTATGTACACAGGATTGTAATTAACAAGCAGATGTAATTAACACGGTGTTGTAATTTTACTCTCTGGTTAGACATGTAATTAACACTGTGTTGGTAGATGTAATTAACACTGTAGAGCTGTGTAATTAACACTGTGTTGGTAGATGTAATTAACACTGTGTTGGTAGATGTAATTAACACTGTAGAGCTGTGTAATTAACACTGTGATTATAGATATTGGATTTTCTTCACTTTAGCAGTGTGACGCTCAGCCACAAAGAGGTTGTCTCTGATGTCCACACATAAACCACATGGACCGCGTAAACCACAGTGAATGTAACGGAGGAACTGTCCGTCCTGATCTAGGATGTGGATACGGCGATTGTTACCGTCTGCTGTCAGGATGTGACTCTGGCTGTCTGTAGTGATGCCGTGTGGAGTAAATGATTGCTTGGTATTAGAGCGATGACCAGTGTATCTAAATCGGAGTTTTCCTGACTGATTGACCACCACTACTGCACTAGCTCCACAGTCAGCCACACAGATATCCAGGTTCTTGTTCTCACTGAGGTATTTACTGTCACCATCAGATGAGTAGAGAGGACGACCCTGATCATCAAACTGAATGCTTTGTTTCTCTGTGGAGCCGGAGTAACGCACGACTTTGGATTGTTTGACATCATCACTGTCCATGATAACCAGGAGGTCGTTACCCGCGGTACAGCAGACAGAGAGAGGTCTCCACCCCTGTAGTGTGATCACGGTCTGTATCTGTTTATTCTTAATTAAGTTTATAGTGTTATCATCATAGTCAGTATAAACAAGATCTCCGTCCCGTGTCACTGCTATGTCTATTGGTCTGTTCCCTGACTTGGTTTGTATTGATGTCAGTAGTTTACTCTGGAGGTTGAGCAGCTTCATGGTGTTGTTTATCCCGCATGTCCAGACTTGATCTTCACTCAGACAGCTAACACTGAATAGTCTGTCTAAGAACCTGCTATACCCAGTGTTTATGGTGGCGGTGACGCGCGGCTCATCAAGCAGTGGTTTGACTGGAGGAGACGATACAGCTTCTGCTGACTTCATTGTGTCGCCATGTTCTGTGTTAATGGATAATGGCGGCAGAGAACCAAACATTTCATTGAGCTGATCTTTGTTTATTTTCTGAGGAGAGAGACTCGGTACTGTAACGCGGACTTTAGGCGGTAATGTTCTAAATTCAGAATTCCTAGATTTGTAAGTAGAGGTTAAGGAGACGTCATTTAATTTTAGGATTGATTTCAAGTCGGACATGATCTGTTTGAGTTCCGCCATTTTCTGTGTGATTTCTTCTGTATTTTTATTTAGTGCCTCCAGATGTTTAGTTTTCATCTCCGCAATGGCGGATTTCCGTCGGTTGACAATGGCGGTAATCTCCCGGTGTAAGATTTCTCCTTGTTGGTCAGCAATTGTGGTCAGTTTCCCGTATTTCGTTTCTAACTCGGCTTTTTCAGTTTGCACATCGGAGGCCATTTCTTCATATCGCGGGTAAATTCTTGTCTCGAGTTCTTTTAGATCTTTTTGTAAACTTTCTGTTTTAGCGCTGAGTTTTTCCAGGATATCTGACATATCGTGACCTTTGTGTTTACCTGAGGAGACGCAGGTAGAACAGACAGGAATGTTGCATTCCTCGCAGTGAAGTTCGCAGTGTTTTTCGGGGTGTTTCGGACATTTTGGGTAGTTAGGGGTAACCTTTCTCTGTAAAAACGGCACGACATTGTGTCTTTTAGACGAGTCTGAGAGATGCTTTACTGCACAGTTAACACAGAGATTTATATTACAAAGTTCACAGTGACTCTGTAGGGGGACAGTTTCACAGAGGTCACACAGTAGGACTTCCTGAGCACTGCGCCGGGGATGCATTTCTGATGGCGGGATCACACGAGAACTTTACTGTCAATAAAAAAAGAATCTTAATTAGAGACGTTGACAGGTCAAAACAATTGAGAAGCTAGAATTATAGCATGATATGAAACACTGTGGTCATTGAATTTGATATTTGAAATGAAATTTTATGAAATTAGTAACGAAGTGAGCAGATCGATTCCGTTGATCACAGGTTAAGTGATCAGATCTATCTCATTAATCACAGAAATATCGATACTACTAACACTACAATGTCAGAATGCGTATATATAATTTTGTCTCACCTTAAAATCCAACATGGCCTCCCTGTTCTTTCGACCTTCCGTCTAGTCCTGAGAATTAAATACCTGTGCGGCGTGTCAGCCTGTATACACTATCTACGTGTTATCGATTGTCTAAATAGTTTTAAAACTTGTTTTGACCTGAATCACGTTGGGTAGCTGTGTCAACATTTCCGTCAGAAGATAGAATTTCCTTTCATAAAAAATAAAATGCAATCAAATATGTATACAATGAATAACTGCTTTCTTTAATTATACTTATTGTAATTACGCCCCGTGCACACAAATAATATTGCGTTTAAGGTACAAAAGAAAAATTTGCAAGGTCAACTTGACGACACTGGGGAGGAGAGGGGGGGGGGTGTCATTCAGTGGGTCCCCGTTTGACTCGTAACAGTGAGGGTTCTTTATTTTGACAACGCCCACCATGACACGGGACCCCTGTTTCCATCGTCATATCTGAAGACCTGTGGCTTATAGTTCTACATTACAGGGCGCTTTGTAAAGGGCCATTAACTACATTTGTGAAATATTTTACTCATGCACGTAAATTGCGATATTAACTTTTTTATGTATATTTTACTTCAAAGCATCAAAAATAAAACATGCATATATTTATAAACATATTAAGGGACAAGAATAAAAGTTCAGTGTTTGACAGTTTCTTATGTTAATGTTAATTTTATGCTCTTCTTGATAGTACATTATATATATTTAGTAGTTAAAGTTTTGAATTGAATTCATGTATCAAAAGATGACCCCCCTCTCCCCCATTTAATGTTTAGGCCGTTTTAGTTGATGAATCAATTAAGGATTGGGTAGGCGGGATTATTTTTTTTTGTTTTTTTTTTGAGGAAATAATTTTTATTTTATTTTTACTATTTCCCCTCCGATCTGCCCCCCCCCCCCCCCCCCCCCCCCCCTCACTGTGAAAAAAATGACATGTGCCTATTTAATGAAATTCAACGTTTCTCCACCTTTAAACACACAACCTCACATCTCAAATTTTTTATTAGTACATGTAATTGTTTGTAAGGGTATGGAATCGTTATCTCACCAGAGGGAGCGTTATGCAAGCTATATTTTCCTGACAGACATTTACAATAAATCGCTCACCTGTGTACAGATAAAGGACATGTAAATTACCCGTATTTTAACGTCCAGGAGAAGCTTGCGTAATGTGCTCTCTGGTGAGAGAATGCCATGAAATACGTTACGCATTATTTTGTATATCAATGTACATGTTGTTAACATATTTTGTTTTCTATTGTAGAATGAGTTGAGTGGGAAAATGAGCCTCCAGATGTATATGTACATGTGTATATTATAATTAAACTTCTGTTGCACTCGCGCATGCGAGGTTACTCTACATTAGGTGTTCGAGTTTTATTTCCTGAATATTTTAGTTTTTGTTGAAATAGTAAAATACAGCAAAAATTTAAAAAAAAAAATTCTTCCAGTGATTTATTGAAGAAAAATCACAATATAATGCTTGTTATTGTATTTTGGAGGTTTATATATAGTCAGCGAAACCAACGATCCTCCGAAACCAACACGTACAATATCACACCCATCTCTCGGAAAACAGGATGATCGGGATAATGCTTTATAAATTAAAAACCAAAAAAGTTTACAATCCTAAACCGGACATATTTTGTGGAAATGTCTGTTGTGTGTAAAATCATTATAGGATTGAATATATAAATTATTTTGTTCATGGAGAAATGAATATAAAAACCGAATCGCTAACTTTGTTTTAAAAGAGTTTGCAATTCGGTTTTTACATTCGTTTCTCCACGAAGAAAACAATTTATATGTTAAATGCTTGTAATTCAATTGCAAATTTAAAAAATGTCTGTTTCCGTGAAATGTATTAACAACAGAGTCGAAATAGAAAAAGCTGCAGATTCGCGGAGTAATTTACACGCATGTCGGCCGCCAGCAGAAATCGACAGCAATTGCAGTTTTCTCTGCTTTACTGCAAGGTACACAGTTTGGGACATGCGTATATTAAAAAAAAAAAGCATTGTCGATCAGCCTCAAATTAGGGGCCGAAGGAACGCTTCCCGTCTGTTGGTTGAAGTAGACAGATTCATAGAGTGGGTGCCTGACACACTTATTAAATTTCTCACTATCACTTAATAGATTATCATTATTATTAGCCGAGACTATATTGGACAAAGTTTTGCTCATCACGAGTTTTGGATAATTTGTACATTCCCTTGAGTAACTTTACAGTGAGCCCTCTTTCCGATTACCATAATACTCGCCGCTCCAATGAGCAGATAGCGCCGTTAAAATTTTTCTCAAATTTTGGTTTTTAAGTCGGCTCGCGAATTTATCAACGGCGTGCGGATTCATCGTGTATCACAAACTTTCTGTATATTCTTACACCGACAGCAAATTAATCCCGCGCACAAAGATCTTCAAAAATTGTTCATTTGCTTTTTGAACAGCTTCATTAAGTTTTAAAGACAAATCATGCATGTATGTTGACATTCTTATAACAATGTAATTTAAATGAGTCCCCTCAATACGTTTAAAGAAACTAAAGATAGTGAGCACGAGAGTTTGTAGCAATAAAGTTTTAACAGACTCGAGATTTTCTTTGTTTAAAGTTCATATATATATAACATCACCCAAGCTTCGAAAAATGATGTACCAAGGTGCGATATAACGAGCCCCCCCCCCCCCCCCCCCCGTAATTATAACCAAATCAAAAATTAAAGCCAGTAATTTAATTGTTACTAAATGAAGAATTCAAACGTAACCCTCTAAAATTTCGCCGCATTTAGATGGGTAAGTACATCAGTCGTTTACTGCAAAAGGAAAGTTAAAACTCCGAAGTAATCGCATATTCCCAGGCTTAAGAAAAACGTGTAACATGAAGAAATCTGACAAAATCAAGTGACAAAGGACGCGTACACGTACAAAACATGTGCTAGTCACAGTATCATAATATCATGGCAGTTTTAAAAATTGCACGATGAAATATTTTAATTGACTGTTTCATAATGATTAGTTACAGAGTGTAAGATAATTTTTTTAAAAACAATTTTACGGTTTTAGATAGGTAAACAACGCGGCGAAAAATTATAAGTGCACATTGCATTGACTAAAACAAAATGAGTCAAAAACCTTTAGTGATATCTATAATGTGTTCCTTTACATAAAAAAAAATAATTAAAAAGTGGGTTAGGGTTAATTAATAAGCATAATGCAGGGGCGGATCCAGGAATTGCTGTTACGGGGTCACCACTTTATGAGGCAGATGGTCCAGGGTGAAGCCCTCGTGGGGGTCCAGGGGGCGAAGCTCCCGAATTTTACAGATTTTATGTGGCTTGAAATATTTCTCCTATTTAGTCATTTGTACTATTTTCTATCATTTTGTGAAGGTGAAATTAATAAAATGACCAAAATTTTAAGTTTTTTTTTTTTTTTTTTAAATGAAGTTCTCCCAATAAAGTAATTAAAGAAATCAAAAGATTTTGTCATTTATTTCTCCGGGAGTGGAAGGAAATATTGCTTCTTTTATCGTTTAGTACATTTTCCGAAACAAGATACCGCGATTTACCTTAAATTGGAAAATTTTAGGGGAGGGGGGGGGGGGGGGGGGCGCCGGCTGTGCCCCCTCTAAATCCGCCACTGTAATGTACTATTCCGATTGTTTTTTTGTTTTTTTTGGAAGAATTATGGAATTCCATTAATGTCATTGTAATAGTCAATATTTACGTTTTCCGAAGTACGGAAACCCATTTCAGTCATATTTCTAAATTCATCCGACGGTATATATATGAGATTTTGTAAACAATTACTTATGCCCCCTTTCAAAGAAGAAAAGGAGGGGGTGTGCTTCGTACTTGTCGGTCGGCAGACCACATGTTCGCTCTTGGGAACCATTCACTTGATCGTTATGATATTTCAAATGTTGGTTGTTTATAAGTAGAAGAGGACCCTTATTGGTTTTTAGGTCGAAAGGTGAAAAGTCAGTCCATTCTGGACATAGGAAAATACTGTCCATTCAATATCTTGAGAACCCTTTTTTTGACAGACATCAAACTTGGTACACTGGTACATCCTAAGAAGTAGATGACCCCTTATGATTCTAAGGTCATATGGTTAAAGGTCAAGGGTAAAAATGGACATAGGAATATACTATTCACTCAATATCTCGAGAACCCTTTGCTTGACGGACATCAAACTTGGAACACTGGTACATCTTAAGAAGTAGATGACCATTATTGATTGTTAGGTCACATGGTTAAAGATCAAGAGTCAAACTGGACATAGTAATATATTGTCTCCTATATTTAAAGAATCAGTAGCTTGACTGACACCAAACTTGGTACACTGGTACATCCTATGGAATAGATGACTCCTATCTATCTTAGATCACATGGTCAAAGGCCAAGGGTCAGTCCATTCTGGACATAGGAAGATATTGTCCACTCAACATCTTGACTTGCATTGGTTTGGTACTAATATCAATTAAATGATGCATGTGTATAACCGTTTACAATTCTGCACCACGTTGGGAGTGGGGGTATTGTTGTATGTTTGTATTGTTTGACAAACATTTCTTGTTTTCTTTATTGTTTTGATGGTAGCATTATATGACTAGTTGATGAATAAACTCTAAAAATATGCATGGATAGTGAGTACAGTAAAAACAGCAATGTTTCTTACAGATGTCAACTGCATAGTCATTGTAACATTGAGTAAAGTTTAAGGAATTGATTTGCTGAACTTTTTGGTTGGATGGTATCTTCTTACAACCACTGTGGTGCTTATTTGAGGGTTTTCTGTTGTGATATAAAGTACTATATGACTACATAATGATTTTCCTCCAATTCTTAGCATTTGTACATCATGGGTTGTTTAGCACAATCATCAGTTAGCAATGACTCTTCACATCCATGTTGGATATGTACATGTAATTTAAATGGCAGTGGCCATGACTTAGTCAAATTTAGTCACCGTACACAGATGTGATGCATTAAAATATAAATCCTGCTAAAAGAAGCGTGCATATGCGAACTCACACACACGATGTTCGTCATCCGTGTACTACTATCTTGCTCCTTTAAGATTACCTATTCCAGTTGCCAATGAAGAGTGAGTAGACTCTCAGGCCCTTGAGGCCTTTGATTTTTTTATCCATTTTATTTTTGCAAATAATTGGGGGTGGCGACCGTCGCTCCTATGCCGACGCCCTTGGACTTATTTACATAATATGGCCTAATTCTACCCAGCGTCGCTCAAAGCTTACCTTGAATTATTTTCATTGCCCCATTTTGTATTCCGTTTAATAGAGCTGAAATGTTGGCTGTCTTGCAGATATTTGATTTCTTCTGTATCTTTAAAAATCTCTTTGGGTCCTCAATTATAGTGTTTTCAGAATTTTCTTCTCTCAATCTTTTTCCTTCCATTTCTTCAATCAGTTTTTTTTTATTATTGAAAGACGCGCCTTCGTCACTAGTATCGGAGAAGGGTTCTTCTATTTCACCATCATACATTTGTAAGTCAACTTTTGTTGTGTTGTCGTAAAGACAGATATATATTGTTTCGTTGTTGTAAATAAAGGTATATATTATTGTGTTGTTTTTTTTATTGTAAATACAGGTATAAATTATTGTTTTGTTGTTGTATATATACACGTGATATTGGTTTCATTTGATCATGAATGTTAATATAATACATTTTGAATATATTATTTTTATTATTAAACTATTTTCGATTTGAAAGCACTTATGAGGTCGAATTTGAAACTGTTCACGTGCCCTTTGATGGTTTACATCCATTGAGTTATCCTTCCTTGATCAGAATCTAAGCTAAACCTGCATGAAAGACAGACACTGTGTGTGTATGATTCTCTGTGGCCGGAAGTCATTTTGTCTAGTTCTTAACGTTTAGAACGTTTAGTGATGTTTCATATTTACGTTTGACTTGGGAATGATGTATCGATATAATACACTTGGGTTGACATTTAATGGAGCATGGTACAGTACTGTGATACCAGCAGTGAACACGAAAGCGGAACACGAAATTCTACAGAAAATGTCGATCATCACACACGATTAGTAAACTAGAGTTGCAATGACTTCAGTAGAAATTTTAGTTTAAGGGCTACAAAGTACATGCACATAGATTTAACAAGCCCTTGCTTATGTTTCAATATATGGAAAACCTGAGGTATACTTTATGGTGAAATCTATGTCATATAGGTACAAATGCATTTAGCCGGATATTAAATCAAGAAATTAATTTTAATTTTATTTTAAAATGACGTGCGTCATGACGTATGCCATTATGTCGCAGTTCAAACCCTCATGCATTTTTTTAAAAAATGAAAATTTCTGATATTAAAATTCTACTTTTAAAACCCCAGCCTTTAAAATAGACGTACTACATTTATCAAAATTCGTACGCGTATTGTTCACAACTAGCGCATTCATGAGAAAATAGCTGTCATTACAATTTGTACAGATATCAAAGGCAAACACAATGAAAATACAATTACCCATAATTGACAGCCGCAGACTGTACATTCACAGTTGTAGGTTTTTGTATGTGAATACTGGCGATTTTTTCATGGTGTCATCAATTATCCGACTTAGCATCAAAGGCAAAATAGGTGGAAAGTATGTTTTTAAAATTTGCCATATTTTGTGTTTTTACATATTTGTACACGTTTTATTGGATAGGTTACTTAATGTCACGTGACTAGTCAGTCTGTTTTAAACTCTAACTAGTCAATTTGTGTATGTAGTTGTCAGTTAATTTCTGATTTAAAGAGTTTCGATCCTGACATTTGTAGTATTGTCAATTTTTGGGAAGATATCATTGATTTCTACATTGAAAAAGAATTATGAAATTAAAAAGAAATACTGGGGTCATAGTATTGTTATTGAGCTGCAATGTGTTAAACTTGACTTTTTTGCGCTTAAGATTCACTTAAATTCGATTTGTAAGTTGGCATCACAGTAACAGAAATTAATCATTACATAAAATAGATATGCACATCATTCTTCTAACAATATAGATATAAAAAGTTTAATGCTAGTAGATTGAAAAACAAAAATAATGACCTTTTTGCACTTCGTAATTAAATTCATCATATGCAATTTAAAGTTACAAATTTTATAACCGATTTACCATCAAACTTTGCAAGATATCTACATTTTGATATTCTTGAGAAATAAATCACTGAAATTTACATTACAAGACCAGTGTATATATTTGTGACGGACGCAACTTAAAGAAATGTAAGACTGTTCATCAAAAGCTGGCTGCGTTATAATGATGACTATCAGGGTCTATAAGGACCTCTTCTAATGACTGTGCCTCTGTTTAGTTCATGTAACTCAAAACTCAATTTATTTTCTACGTATTTCCCTTTCTACACGGAGGTTTTTTTTAAGGATTGAAAACTATTTAGCAATACGAGGGAAATAAATTAGCAGGGATCTGACAAGGACATTTTGTACACAAGTGTTACACTGAATATGCGACATACAGGTACATGAAGGGGAGAAGTCCCTGCATTCAACAAGACTATAACGAAATTACAATTAGTGTAAGACAGACCCTATATTGGTATAAGACAGACCCTATATTGGTATAAGACAGACCCTATATTGGTGTAAGACAGACCCTATATTGGTATAAGACACACCCTATATTGGTGTAAGACAGACCCTATATTGGTATAAGACACACCCTATATTGGTATAAGACAGACCCTATATTGGTGTAAGACAGACCCTATATTGGTATAAGACAGACCCTATATTGGTGTAAGACAGACCCTATATTGGTATAAGACACACCCTATATTGGTATAAGACAGACCCTATTTTGGTACAAGACAGACCCTATATTGGTATAAGACACACCCTATTTTAATTTCATTTACGTACACTAAGGATATTCCGAAGTTTTGCTTTTACTTTTTAAAAATATGGAACCCGTGTACATCTAAGATGATCAATATAGTTTAGCCCTTAATGAGACAACCTATGTCATACAAACCATACAAATGTATATAACGGTACATACACATGTACATAACGGTACCATACACATGTACATAACGGTACCGTACACATGTACATAACGATACATACACATGTACATAACGGTACATACACATGTACATAACGGTATCATACACATGTACATAACGGTACATACACATGTACATAACGGTACCATACACATGTACATAACGGTACCGTACACATGTACATAACGGTACCATACACATGTACATAACGGTACATACACATGTACATAACGGTACCATACACATGTACATAACGGTACATACACATGTACATAAATGTACCATACACATGTACATAACGGTACCATACATATGTACATAACGATACATACACATGTACATAACGGTACCATACATATGTACATAACGATACATACACATGTACATAACGGTACCATACACATGTACATAACGATACATACACATGTACATAACGGTACCATACACATGTACATAACGATACATACACATGTACATAACGGTACCATACACATGTACATAACGGTACATACACATGTACATAACGGTACATACACATGTACATAACGGTACATACACATGTACATAACGGTACATACACATGTACATAACGATACCATACACATGTACATAACGATACCATACACATGTACATAACGGTATCATACACATGTACATACCAGTAAGCGTGGGTAAGCGATAAGATGTCACTAGGAGAGATAACTCTACTTGGTTTAAAAAATGTT
Organism: Ostrea edulis; assembly: GCF_947568905.1. Lineage (NCBI taxonomy): Eukaryota > Metazoa > Mollusca > Bivalvia > Ostreida > Ostreidae > Ostrea > Ostrea edulis. The sequence continues at coordinate 3,343,879 of NC_079170.1, forward strand.
CGAGGACACGTAAATTCGTGGGTAAGAGTGACCCACGAAATCCGCGAACGTCAATCCCCCACGGACAATGATGATTCCTCAGTATGTCGGTGTGACGAGGCTTCAGGTACACGTATATTATATACTTTCAAAAACTGAAACAAATTTCTTATATTCACATTTTAATCATTTCACACTCGACGGTTCATGTGTAAGGCGACTAATGGGTTAGGCCAAGATTATTCATACGCCGTGGTTAACTTCAGCTAGGGAGACTGTTGAGGAAATAATGTGAATATTGTTAGGTTACCCCTACTCATTTTATGATAGCGTGGTTGTCCTAAATACAGTATTGATATATAATTCCGTTTTTGTAATGAAATTATTAGGTACGTTTTTAGAGTTGATCCAGCATGTCTGTTCACATTGTGAATATTCACCACAAAACAACTCGGGGTATTTAGTGCGCTCCTGCTGGATAAGCATTCCAAGTAATTGGTTCCAGTCAGTAATTAGAAACACTAGTTAATTGATTTTGTAAAATAAGGAGGATGGGTAACGGACATAAAAAAAAAACGACTTGGGAATGAAAGCAAATGTTGTAGATTCGTGAATGTGTTCATCAGCAGCGACTGAATGAAAAGAATGAATCAAGAAATGAAGAATGCTAAAACTTCAAATTAATTTGACATTTTTTTCCCGGTAAAGCAGAATTTTTTTTAAATCCACAATGAATCAAATCTTTGGAGATTCAGAGTCAATGAGTTGATATGGCGTTCAACTGATAAAATTGATATACTGTATCTGAACGGTGAGTTGTTAGTGACAGCAACCACTTCATTTTCTACGAATTTAACAGAATATACTAACTTAGAAGGATGGTTGCTATATAGCATCGATGTTCCATAGAATCAAGAAAGTTAAGGTTAAGATAAGTGCATATAAGATAACGAAAAATTATACCATCCTCGACCATGACACGAGAAAACACCTCTCGATGCAACCAGAGGAAATTGAAAAGAAGTCGACGTATATTTACAGAAAACTGAAGTTTGATAACTGTTATGTCAGTGCGGAAGACTTCAAAAGTAAATTCATGTTTCTGTTAATGTTTGAGTATATCGGATTAAATCACAGTTTGGCTGCATGTTCAGGGGACAGCGTACAAATGTCCGGTTGAAAACAGTGTGTTGTGCTTCAAGAACAACTGTTGGCCGTATAGTGGCTTCATGTTCCAGCATCCCCGAGAACGCCTCTAGAAGATAATGGTTGATTGTATATTGTTTAACCTCTCGCTCGAGAATATTACTTCCTTATGCATGGACTATAACAAACATTCTATTTCCAGGGCCCTCTGGGTAATAAAGACTCGAGAAAATTTCACTCATATGGAGACGTCACCATTGCTGGTGAAGAGCTCTGTGCTCGGCGCTTCTCGCCTTTGTTTATCGTGCCACACTTCCTGAGGACCTATTCTATCCCGGATCCTAGACTATAATGGAAAACAGAGTACTCAGTATTGGTGGAGCTACAATGTAGGTACTGGTGACGCAGTGTAACTAGATCACGGGAAGTGACGTAATCCGAGATTCTTCTGACGTTATATTGTGACGTGTGCAGGAGAGAGTCATCGGAGGCCTATTAAAATGTGGGAATTCACCAACACTAGCTGCTCTCGCTACTTTGCCTACCTTTAACTACTTTAATTCGCAGGTTTAACTGCCGAGACACGAGCATTCAGTAATCGGATAACCATTCTACAAGTTAATCATGACTAATATGATGTTATCACCGTTTAAACGGACTAACTCCGACAAATGAAGCATCACTCTGAATTAGATCGCCTCCTCGCGATTCGATTTCTTTGCGCATGACGTTAGCACACAAATACACGAAATTCCAATCGGGATCAACGTAGATATGATCAACTTGAAGAATAAGCATTCGGTTACTGAACCTTCGAGTTAAGAGGCTAGATCTGTGAATAAAATTGTAAAAGGCAGGCAAAGTGGTGACACCAGCTGGTGTTGTGAATTCCCTCTTAAAATTTTCAAAATGGCCTACGCTCAGACTCCCTCCATACGTCACGACATACAGGAGTATGTAATAGTCAGAAATATTGAATTAAAAGGACAGTGGAGAACTTTTCTTCACCATCCTGATTCAGACTACATCTCCATTTCTCATACATTTGAACGGCAATCAAACATGAAAACGTGCACCCAACATCACGCTTAAATTCCCCAATGTTATAAGGTGTTGAAATATATACTTTTGTGTTATCGCCAAATCGTAGAGGTAGGAGAAAGATAATGGCAAATTTACTTCCAAGTTGTTACTGAGTGGTTCTTTATAGGACCGATCAAACATGCATACCCCGCAATAAGCTTAGTTGATTTCTCTAACAAATAGACCACACTGTGTCTGATACATGTACTAGTGCTTTTAAAAACGCCACCAACGACATATACCATATACTCGTACTGTTCACTAACACTTAAATGAAAACCATAAAATCCTGGCGCCAATTCCATAAATCTCGAAAACATTTTTTTTTTCAGAGACAAAATATATTCAATTTTTATATCACAAAGCTTTGTCAACGACTCAACAATCATCATCTCCAACATGCCGATACATTATTGATATTCTTCCTAGAATGGGCACTCTGTTACATTATGTTTGTTTACAATCTTTCGCTTTTTCTATAAATGTTTCCACTTGCCTAGCTGTCAATTCCATTAGTGCATTGTTGGGAAACTGGTCAGGGCTGTGGATTAGCACTGAGCCAGCATTCGTCGTATGGTATGAAATAGAACGAGTTAATGCCATGTCTTTGATCGAGTCATCACTGTGCTTTTACGATTGATTGAAGAAAACACGCTTTTTGACATTAGAATAACGAATTACCATGGTCCGTTAATAGATCAAAGTACAGAGATATTCGTGTTAGGATCGGATATGGCTACTTTTTGGCATTTTTATTGCATACGGTTCAAAAGCGTCTTGTTAGAATATAATGATTTTCCACCTTGAAAGCGTGCATAGTCAGAATGAATCATGGGTAACGAGTGTGTTTCTCTACACTTGGCGTCTGACATTGATTGACATGAGATGTCTTTGTTTTTAATTTGTATGTATCCAGTAAGGAAAACATTTATATTAGAATGATAAAGAATTACAAGACACGCAAACGTGTTTGATTGGATAAGAAAAGTATCTACAATATATCTCGTTATTTGATTGGATTAAAATAGCATCTCCAATGTATGTCCTTATTTGATTGGATAAGAAAAGTATCTACAATATATCTCGTTACCGGGTATTTGATTGGATTACAAAAGTATCTACAATATGTCCTTACTTGATTGGATAAGAAAAATATCTACAATACGAAAGGTGAAGATAATGAATAGTGATCAATCTCATCAGGAATACAAAATAAAGAGTTGGGCGAACACAGACCTCTGGATATACCAGAGGTGGGATTAAGTCCCTAGGGGGAGTAAGCATCCCCTGCCGACCGATCAAACCCGTTGTAGGTCCTATGCCTTGATCAGGTAAACGGATCAATCTTTAGTCTTAATCAGTGTGCCAAGAACGGCCTACCAATAGGTATGAAACAAGTCAGACAGCATTTGACCCATTAATAGGCTGTATTGACAATCTAGATCATTATAACGATCATAGAATTTGCGAAACCCTCAATTTAAACGAGACTGTTGAAACCCATGTAACATCATTTTGTTTGTTATTAGCCTGCCTCGATTTAAAAACTGATCATACGCAGATCATGCTCTTGCTTATAGAATCAGTTGAGAGATACATGTATAATTTGATTTGCTTTGAAGATATTTTATCATATAAATATACAAAAAGAGTGGTTACACGTTCTAGCAACTTAGAAAACCTCTCCCGTATACAAAATATATTGTGTTATACATGTACAAATAAAGATTGTCATACCACAGAAAATATAATATTCGTTATATTATACAGTTATGAGAATATACAATATATGTTTAGGTTCATGTAAGTACATAATCAGACATGAAATGCTAAACATATTTTAAAATTATGATATCTTCCGATTAAAATATGTTAGAGTTCTTAATAAACTTCTGAACTGCTCTGAAAATCTAAACTTTACATCATTTGAAAAATATTCATTTCCCCATAATAAAAGGTGGGTATCGACACTAGCAATATCATTTAACTGAAGCAGTTCATTGAAAAAAAAAATTTGTTAGTAGCCTGCCTCGATTTAAAAACTGATCATACGCAGATCAGGCTCTTTCGTATAGCATCAGTTGAGAGATACATGTATAATCTCCATATGATAATGGAATATTGCTACATAGATATGGGAAGATGACTACGAAGAAGTTGAAATCATCCCGTTTGTCATAAAGTTGAGTTGTTAGTTTGTCGTTAATATTCATTTTTAATAAAAATATCCAAATATGATGCGGATGCGGAAAAATGTCTTACAGTAGCATTAAAATCATTCGCCTTTTTCGTTCTTCCATTTCTATAATTATCAGCAATTTGTCAATGCTTGAAAACATCCGAAACATTAGCATAAGATTCTTGTAAGCATGCAAACGTGGCCTTTGGTCTATTCTAAGGTATAATGCAGTTGCAGTCTTTAAATGCGAGGAAAATGTTGAATTCCATCAGTACAGAGGAGACTTTAAAGGACTGAGTTGAATGCTGATTTATTTATTTCAGATACGCTCTGTGTTGTCCCTGTTGAACGGAAGCGGATAAACCATTACGAATTAGGGACGATTTCCTTCCTTGGGACGAAATTGCAAATTTTCTGCAATCAACAATTCAAAGAACTCCCCTTTGGAACTACTTCTATAAAGCATTCTAAGAACACAATTATATTACAGTGTTTTCTTTATATGAGTATCAACTACATCAGTACTTTCCTGACAACGTACGTTTATTGTGTGTGTTGCAGTGACTGGGCTGATATAGAGGACCATACCAGGCGCGTAGTCAGAAAGAAAACAATGTGTGTACGCAAAGTATGACAAGGGGTCTGGGGGCCGCCTCGAGGCAAACCTCCCGGAAGCTCCTGGGTTTTTACCAATGAAATGGCCCATTTTTGTGCACAGAAACCGGGTTTCTTGTCAATATTCAAACCCCACGGAATTCACAAAATTATTTTCTAAACTTTTTTTTTCACGTGAGGATCCGGGTTAGAATAGGTCCTCAGTACCCCTTGCTTGTAAGAAGCGACTAATTAATGGGGTGGTCCCTCGGATGAGACCACAAGAACCGAGGCCCCGTGTCACAGCAGATGTGACAAGATAAAGATTTCTCCCTGCTCAAAGGCCGTAAGAGTCGAGATAGGCCTAAATTTTGCAGCACATCTCCAGCAATAGTGACGTCTCCATATTATAAATAAAAGATTCTCGAGAGGGACGTTAAACAATATACGATCAATCATTCTAGTGTTATATCATGACAACTCACTGTGTGTACCTGAAGTGACTTTACATTCGTTTTACAATTTTGTTTTCGTTGGTTTCGACTGGTAAAAATATTTTAAATGTTACTGATAACAAAGAATATCGATTATCCTAATCTGTCTACTACATGTATATATATATATGATGTACATTAAAGTGATATTTGACATGATGCTAATGATTTGAAATTCAAAAAGGACTTTATATTTGACTGAATGGCCATCATTATGCAGATTAAATCATAAACCAGGACTATATAATACAGTTATTTTTTAGGCATAAACATTCTAATGGTAAATCTCTCTCTCTCTCTCTCTCTCTCTCTCTCTCTCTCTCTCTCTCTCTCTCTCTCTCTCTCTCTCTCTAATAATCTCTGTCTGTCTGTCTGTCAGTACATTACTTATCATTATGACAGGTGCCCTATAATAGTCACTGTCTGTCTGTCTGTCTGTCTGTCTGTCAGTACATCACTTATCATTATGACAGGTGTCCTATAATGATCACTGTCTGTCTGTACATTACTTATCATTATGACAGGTGTCCTATAATAATCACTGTCTGTCTGTCAGTACATTACTTATCATTATGACAGGTGCCCTATAATAATCACTGTCTGTCTGTCTGTCAGTACATTACTTATGATTATGTCAGGTGTCCTATAATAATCTCTGTCTGTTTGTCTTTCTGCCTGTCAGTACATTACTTATCATTATGACAGGTGTCCTATAATAATCTCTGTCTGTTTGTCTTTCTGCCTGTCAGTACATTACTTATCATTATGACAGGTGTCCTATAATAATCTCTGTCTGTTTGTCTTTCTGTCTGTCAGTACATTACTTATCATTATGACAGGTGTCCTATAATAATCACTGTCTGTCTGTCTGTCAGTACATTACTTATCATTATGACAGGTGTCCTATAATAATCACTGTCTGTTTGTGTGTCTGTCTCTCAGTACATTACTTATCATTATGACAGGTGTCCTATAATAATCACTGTCTGCCTGTCTGTCTGTACATTACTTATCATTATGACAGGTGTCCTATAATAATCACTGTCTGCCTGTCTGTCTGTACACTACTTATCATTATGACAGGTGTCCTATAATAATCACTGTCTGCCTGTCTGTCTGTACATTACTTATCATTATGACAGGTGCCCTATAATAATCACTGTCTGTTTGTCTGTCTGTCTGTCAACTCTTTCTGTGATATGTGATAACTTCAGTTTCCTTAGGGAGATTTTCAAAAAAAATATTTATGCTCAATACTTTGATTAGTCGGAGGGAGACCCCTTTTTATTTTTAGTTTTATTGACTTTGTCCTTACGGAGTTATAGGACTTGTTTATAGCCACAAGGAATTGATTGATTGATTGTATATTGTTTAGTGTCCCTCTCGAGACTGCCTATGCTCTGCGCTTACGGTCATTGAGCAGTGATGGTTCTTTAGCGTGCCACACCTACTGTAGCATGGAACATCCGTTTTTAATGTCATCTCCGAGGACACGTGACATTGACACGTGACATTGACACCTGATGCCGAGCGTTTAGCGGTGGGACTGTCACTACAGGTTTTAATGACTTAGGTCTGTCGCGACCGGGATTCGAACCCCGACCTTCCGCAAGCGGGGCGAACGCTCTACCTCTAGACCACCGCGTACACGGAGAAACATGCAATCCATTATCCCATAGACGCATTGGTGAAGTGTGTTCATTGTGGATCGTAGAGAATTATTTTGTAAGAAGTTGGGATGTAGAATGTTCAGATAGATTCATGTCCAGGCTCAGATACTTCGATCAAATGATGCAGAAACAGTGTAGTCGCCGCGGTCACCTACTCTGGACATAGTAAGTATGGAATAACTAATAAAAACTAAGTAGAAACAAATCAATGATAACAAATCAAATAAGAAATGGTTAATAGCGAATGAATAATCAAAGGCGTATTTGTTACCTGTATGTACATGCATGAACAGATGTGGTCTGACCATCTCTCTACCCAGTAGATAACACCACTGTAAAATTCTGAAGTTCAGTCTATAAAAGTAATTGTGTGGAATCTTGCTTTACTGAGTTTCAAAATTACTCATTTTACAATTTAAAAATGATTTCTGAGTACCTAACGGAACAGAAACGTATGTTTGCTACTGGCAAATACTTCCACTGTATACTTCCTCACAGTTATAAATTCTAAACCGGATCCCCACGGGATTAATAAACCAGTAATGATAAATGTAATATAAAATCACTAATATCAGATGCTTATTAGAATTAACAAATATCTAAAAACAATTATGAAAGGTCCCTCCAAGCTCAGAGCTTTGTCTACTAAACTGCTTTGTATCATATTTCTCTAATATGTTGCTTATACATCATCCCGAAAACAAAGAATACAGAATTATTGGCCCGCCATCTTGAGATTTATCGGATTGGACAAAGTAAGTCTGGCTCATTCTCCGGCAATTTGTCCAGAAGTCAGGAAGATTTAACTGCCACAAATTACTGTAAATAGATTTATGAGGAAATTCTGCTAAAATCGCCAGACAGTTTTTGTGTTTCGTTGAGGATTTAGGAGCATTGCCTCTCGATATTCAAAATGAGATCAACTATATATGTGTTACTTTGTCTTCGGTGTGTAACCGTACACTCAATCTCAATCAATCATAGAATGGAATGGTTTTTCTTACATGTGGTCATCTAGTTTGCATGGAGTTGTCAGCTGACCGTTTGTTGACCCGACATTTTAAACAGAGGAGACTACTAGAAAACACTCAAGAAGTATTACAATTGTCTGCGTACGCTAAACGCGCTTAAAACTAACAGACACTACTTCCTGTAAAATGACGTAATAAATTGAATTCTGGGTAATGTGAAAATGGGGAATATTCAGGCCTGAAAACTCACAGAGTAAGAATTTACAGTCAATGATGGTATTCATTATGGTAATTTCACACCTCGCTGACTGTACTATGGTTCGTCCAAGGTTCCATGACTTTTTTCATGGTTTCAGGTTTCATGACTGTGATTAAAGGTGGTCTACTTCAGTCTTCTGTTACAGGACTGCACAGTACCAGGAAACAAGAACCAGTCTACAGCTTCATGTCACGACCATGCAAAATCATGATCTAATAGGACCAGAGTTCAGGTTCATTAAATGCAGTCAATCAGACAAAACGGACCGGTGGTGGATTGCTAAGATTTATTTCTGTATGGAAGCTAGCAAAGTTCGCTGTAACCCTAAAGCGGATTTTTCTTATTCCTGACCTGTAAGTGACTGCAGTTTTAATATTATACACAACTTTACTCTCAGTGTTAAAGATGATATCACATATTGATCAGAAATCACTCCATTTGATGGATCTTCAAATTACCTCAGGTAAATAGGGCAAATATTGCTATAGAATCAGTTTTATATTTTATATTCAATAATTTACAAATTGCACGGTAAAAGAATTTCTGAGAGCTAGCACGCATTACACCTAGTCCAATTCATCATAGTCCATATTTTATTCACACAATTGGTGCATTAGTTTCCATGAATGGTACATTTTTTATGCAATAAATACGATTTGATTAAAACCAAGCGAAATATTCAAATTTTGTCGCTTTCCTGGTCGGTCTGTGAGCACGACTGCCATCACATGCGCTCTATCGTCCCGCTGACGTCGGCATTATCTTGCAGGTGATAATGGAGTATTGCTAAATAAATATGGGAAGTCGACTACACTGTATATAAATTGATATTTCATAAAAAAAAAATTAACATAATCTACTTCATATGTATATAAATTGATAATTGCATATTTTTTACTCTTTTCCAACTATACTAACGGAAAAAAAGAAACTGTGCATTATAAAATTTAGTATAATTTTTCTATATATTGAAGTGTCCGTACGCACGAGTTTTACTGGCCAATACTGTTTGGAGTAAGAAGTGTAAAAGGTTTGTTTGAACACTATTCGTTAAGGAAAGCACTTTAGTTTTGACAAAATTTACCCTTCTGCCATGCCCGACTCAGCGAAAACCAACGTAATCGTTCTGTTGGGATGCTTCAAGCTGGAATGGCACAAAATATTGTAGCAAGACACTTTAGAGTTCATCGGTTTCCAACAATCTGGTAACACTCGGGATCGACCACGTTCTGGGCGTACTCGTGTGACGTTGCGTCGACAGGACAATCACATTAGACTTGTGCACCTGAGAAATCGTTTCCAGACAGCAAGTTTCACTGCTCGTAGCATTCCTGGACTTCGACCAATCAGTCCAAGAACTGTGTGTAATCGTCTGCGCTAGCACAACATCAGACCAAGACGTCCAGCGGTGCGCCCAATACTGCTTCAACGTCATCGTATCGCTAGACTAGCGTGGTGCAGACGACATCTGCGATTCAGAATACAGGACTGGGCCAATATTCTGTTCTCTGATGAATCCAGATTTCATTTGGATAACAGTGACGGCCGTTGTAGAGTGTATCGTCGCGTTGGGGAGCGGTACCAGGACGCTTGTGTTGTGCAACGTCGATAATTCGGTGGAGGTAGCGTTATGGTGTGGGGTGGAATAACTTAACGTGGAAGGACCCCTCTACAAATTGTCAATGGAAATCTCACCGGCGTACGCTATCGAGAAGAAATTATTCAACGCCATGTGATACCCTTCATACAGAGACAGCAAAATCGGATCACTCTGCAGCAAGACAACACAAGGCCACATGTTGCACGGTGTCGATGTCTTGCCTTGGCCAGCTGTTTCCCCCGATTTATCGTCGATCGAGCACGTCTGGGATAAAATGGAACGATGTCTACGCCGTTTTCCATAACGGAAATGAATGATGATAGTAACGTAAAACTTTCGTTACTATCATCCTCGCTGTTTTTTCAACGACGAAATTTCTGTTCATATGAGCCATATAAAAGATAAAATAACACCAGATCGTAATTGTTGCTAGTGTATGATATTTCTTCTATTTTCAGTCACTGTGACCTTGACCTTTAACCTTTTTCTCCAAAATCAATAGGGATCTTCCTTACTTGGTAATAGGGGTATTCCTTACCTAGTACATAACAATATCTTTAGGTATCATTTGATTCGGATTTAAACTTTCTGAGTTATCATCCGGAAACCAAATATTTCTGAAATTTTCATTCTATATTTGGTCGTTGTGACCTTGACCTTTGACCTTTTTTCTATAAAATCAATAGGGGTCTTCCTCACTTGGTACCCAACAATATATCAACGTTTTATTTGATTCGGATTTAAATTTTCTGAGTTATCATCCGGAAACCAAATTTTTCTGATATTTTCATTTTATTTTCGGTCACTGTGACCTTGACCTTTGACCATTTTTCTCCAAAATCAATAGGAGTCTTCCTTACCTGGTACCCAACAATATTTCAAAGTTTCATTTGATTAAATTGTAAAGTTTTCGAGTTATCATCCGCAAACCAATTGTTGACGCCCAACCACCCGCCATCCCGCACCACCAAACCAATAGCCGAGTTCAACTTCGTTGCAACTCGGCTAAAAATGACCTCAGATCACAATGTTATTACTTGATAAGGTTTTACTGTTAATCTGTAACGAAACTTGAATTGATAGAGTTAAAAACAACAAAACGTTTAGAATGAGAGTAAAAATCCAATGGGAGAAAAAAATTATATGGCATTTATTTCTCCAATAGGATTATGGTGGGATTACAATTTGATGAAAAGTGAAGATAATGAAGTGATCAATCTCATAACTACTATAAGCAATACAAAATAGAGAGTTGGACATAGATGTGAGAATCTCATAAAAATCCTATTGGACGTTTTAAAACCTCAGGTGAACATACATTACAGGTATAAATTTTGGCGCATGTCTTTTGAGCATAAAATCCCACCATCTTGCAAAGAACTAATCTGTATCCTTAATAAAAGGGTTGGCGAAACTCCGAACTTTTCTCACGTCCGGAGTCAACGATCGCACTTTTATGAAAGCTTAAACTACAGTTTGCCTTGCCGCTCACAGTCCTGGCATTTGATTAATTGATTGATTGGGTTTCAGTTTCCGTTAATGTTCAGATAGAGCCATGATGTTTACTGCTACCTATCAAACTGCTTCTGTTGAATTGTCCGAGACTAACAGACTACATCCGGGACGTCTCATCTGAATGGAAAGAGTTGAAGAACTGGTCAGTCTGTCTGAGTAGTGGACAGTGCCCGCGTCACGATCTGTGTAAGGGGTACGCTTCTCAGACTTCATTTACAAATCAGTTAAGTCTGTTTAATATATCAATTTTGATGTGTGTCTCGGAATATTTCAGTGTTTAATCATGTAATTGTACTCTGTACAGACCAAACAATGAATCGGAGGAGGGTTATGTAGATCCTACACACTTTATTTCTGTGTCTGTTCATTAACCTTTAATGACAATATTTGATTTGTAAAACTGATTTATCAGTCTAAACATTCATTTGATAAGGAAATGTTATCTTTGGGAGAGAGATTCATTCACACTGGGTATTTATTGGTAATGTGTATGTAACAGACACACGAACGCACACGCACACACACACGCGCACGCACTCCCATACATACACACGAACGCGCGCGCACGCACGCATCCCCACCCCCAACACAGAGGTCAGATATGATGTGACACGTGTCATTATTGATAAAGTACATGTACTTTGTAATAAAAGATAATCCCATGTCATTTTATTGCCATACGGCCTTAATTTCAAATGTCAACGATACAAGCTCTAAAGAAACGTATTAAAGAAGGATATTTTAAAATGTTTTCCTTTTATAGATTTCTGAGATTGCTAAAATGAAATTACTTCTGAAATTCTAGTACATGCGTCCATCCCCCTCCTCAGAATTTCTACATTTTAACATCAGTATTCAACAAAATAAATTAAAGGGTGGTGATCTGTGTATACTTTGAGCAAAAGTGGTATTTCCAATGAATGCATTTTTATTTACCTTAATGAGAACATATCCAAACCAATCAATCGTTTTATAGCTGCAAATTTTTAATTACAATATAAACATTTTTTGTGTTGTAGTTCACATGATATCCATCAAATGTGCATGACAAAAATTAGGACGCTATTTCTGAATATTGCAACACATGCTTCGGCCAACACTATGAGCGTGCACAGCTGTCATAAAACCAGAAATAGAAATTCTCTAGAGATTAATTTCTCCGCTTTGTCAATTTCTTTTCATAAGAAAATTAGTGAATTATATTGATATAGGTTTATTTCATATATCACGCGGTTCCGATTAAAATCTATTTTACGGTCTATTTTGTTCGGATTGTTTGTTTAATCATGTCCGTTAATTGCTATTTGCAGTGTCATAACAATCAGTCAATCAGTCAATCATACAATGCTTTATTATTTTATTAATGCACAGTCATACAGAGCGGAGGTTGGAAAATACAAATGCAGTCTGCGTTATAAGTACGCAATACGCCAGGTTAAAATCACCATGTTATTACAAAGAGAGAGGGAGTGCGGGGGCGGGGGCTACTCTCTCCACCAGCTGAAAATTGACCAGAATTTAATAAATTGTGCATTATTATATGGCATACATACAAAATACCTTAGCACTATGTGATTGTGTTTGAAGCGTCATGTGTATATAACATTTCGAATGGTTTAGCCTAGCTTTAAGTCACATGGCTGCAAAGATTTTGGATTTTCGTCATCTCGTCACTCCATCACATTCAGTATATGCTGAGTTTGATATCAACAAATAGTCAATGAGAGAGAGAGAGAGAGAGAGAGAGAGAGAGAGAGAGAGTATAACATTGAGGAGTTTACTAATTACCTAACTGAATGACTACTACCCAGTAATGCGGTGAAAATTTATATAACAATCTAAACTTTCATTATGCACGTATCGTTAGAATTCAGAGTTCGGGACTATTGTACATGCATTTACAAAACGTGTTTGAATGAGCATAAATTCTAGTTTCCATCTGCGTTGTGCCAAATTTAAACTCTGAAATATCCAAATGTTTGATATTGTGTACATAATGCATGATGTATTTGCGTATGCATAATATGACCTGAAAATGTCTAAAACCCTCTTCGTGTTTACAATGTACACAACATACATACGATGTTCACAACATGTTTACGATGTACACGACATGCTTACTATGAACGCGATATGCTTACGATGTACACAACATGTTTACGATGTACACAAAAGTCAGTATGCCTACAATGTACACAACATGCTTACGATGTACGCGATATGCTTACGATGTACACAACATGTTTACAATGTGCATAACATGTTTACGATGTACATAACATGCTTACGATGTACACGACATGCTTATGATGTATACAACATGTTTACGATGTACACAGTATGCTTACAATGTACACAACATGTTTACGATGTACACAACATGCTTACGATGTACGCGATATGCTTACGATGTACACAACATGTTTACGATGTACACAGTATGCCTACAATGTACACAACATGTTTTCGATGTACGCGATATGCTTACGATGTACACAACATGTTTACGATGTACACAGTATGCCTACAATGTACATAACATGTTTACGATGTACGCGATATGCTTACGATGTACACAACATGCTTACAATGTACACAAAATGTTTACGATGTATACAACATGTTTACGATGTACACGTCATACTTACGATGTACACAACATGCTTACTATTTTTACGTCATGCTTACTATTTTTACGTCATGCTTACTAATTTTACGTCATGCTTACTATTTTTACGTCATGCTTACGATGTACACGTCACGCTTATAATGTAACAACATGACAGAACTGCATTCTACAGCACCACACGTAGAAGTACTAGATCTAAGGAATTGAATTTAAAGAAAGAATTGCCACAAGAAATATATTCTAAGCTCTCATCAGTATACAATTTACATTATGAGATTTTATTGCATATTTGAAGCATTGGTACTACATCTAGTTAGAAATGATGAAAATAATACGCTGTAATAAATAATAATAATCACCAGAATTATATCGATTGAGTACATATTTTAAAATCTTTGAGTTTTGTGTGTGATTTTGTTCATAGATAAAGAAAACCAAATTTAAACTGATGGTATTACATGTATTCATGAAGTATTCATAAAAGGAGTAAAGTATCAATAAACAAATTAGGTTTTTTGTTGTTGTTGTTTTTTTGTTGTTGTTTTTTTGTTGTTGTTGTTTTGTTTTTTTGTTTGTTTGCACTTAAAGTGGACCTGTCTTTTGTTCATTCACAGGAGAACGTAAGGATTAAAACTGACTTATGAAACCTTTCGATGCACTAGTAGAAGGTTTGTCTGAAAAATCCGTGGACAAGGGAACTTTCTAGCGCGAGCATGTCATCGTGAAATGATGGCTATTATTTTATCGCTACAGGATACCTGTACATGCGTATGGAACAGGAAGGAGGCGGGGTGGAGGGAGTAACTAACGTTAGGATTCTGACAACCTGGAGTTTGTCTAAAAACAATCTATGTTGAGAATTTTCTTTAAAAATGACTTTTAAAGTACCAAACGATTCTTATTGGGGATCGGTTTCATTGAAATCAAACCTTTCGATTCACCCCGTTATTTTGATGGTCGCACGAGAAAGGTCTGGCAAACTGAACATGCATATAGGGGTCGTATGCGAACACCTTTTCCACGCACAGCAATCAAAATAATGGAGTAAAATAAAATTGAAAGGTTTGATCTTAATGAGATATGAGATTAATTGAAGATGTGCAAATGAAAAAATTAAAAAAAAAAAAAAAAAAAACTAGAAAGAATTGTTTTAACACACTCAATCTGATGTTTCCCCTTTCATTGTCCATAGTCAAACAAACATTTTAGGGATCATGTTTAATGTTGGTTACGAGTGACCGGCTACTAGTAACTGGCTACTTAAAAAAGAGAAATTTTGGTTACTAGTAGCCAGCTACTTGAACCAGGGAAAGTTAGCCACTAATAGCCATTTATTAGTAGCCATATAATAAAAAGTAAGAAAAAATAGCTACTGGTAACCAGCTACAAGATCTAAAGGTTATAATTAGTGATAGGCAGCTACCTGATAACGGTTACTGGGTTTGAAAATTATTATATGTCAGGTTTATTTCTAAGGATGGCGAGGAGTCGAAATGAAATTCCAAACTCCATGCTTAATTCCCCCCTTTTACTTAACTGTGAAATGTAAAATACGAATAAACTTTTCCAGCTGAGTGTTTAGTTTGAAAATGATTCAGATGGAATCAGACCTTCATTCATTTGATATACCATCCATTGTGAGATATCGGCTACTTTTTACAATTTGATTCGAGCTTAAGTAACCGGTTACTAGTAGCCATTAACAAGTATCTAACGTTACTGATCTACATGTGTGTACCTGTATATAGGTAATGTTACTGATCTACATGTGTGTACCTGTATATAGGTAATGTTACTGATCTACATGTGTGTACCTGTATATAGGTAACGTTACTGATCTACATGTGTGTACCTGTATATAGGTAATGTTACTGATCTACATGTTTGTACCTGTATATAGGTAACGTTACTGATCTACATGTGTGTACCTGTACACGTGTAACATTACTGATCTACATGTGTGTACCTGTATATAGGTAACGTTACTGATCTACATGTGTGTACCTGTATATAGGTAATGTTACTGATCTAATGTGTGTACCTGTATATATGTAACGTTACTGATCTACATGTGTGTACCTGTATATAGGTAATGTTACTGATCTACATGTGTGTACCTGTATATAGGTAACGTTACTGATCTACATGTGTGTACCTGTATATAGGTAATGTTACTGATCTACATGTGTGTACCTGTATATAGGTAATGTTACTGATCTACATGGGTGTACCTGTATATAGGTAATGTTACTGATCTACATGGGTGTACCTGTATACGTGTAACATTACAGATCTACATGTGTGTACCTGTATATAGGTAACGTTACTGATCTACATGTGTGTACCTGTATACGTTTAACGTTACTGATCTACATGTGTGTACCTGTATATAGGTAACGTTACTGATCTACATGTGTGTACCTGTATATAGGTAACGTTACTGATCTACATGTGTGTACCTGTATATAGGTAACGTTACTGATCTACATGTGTGTACCTGTATATAGGTAACGTTACTGATTTACATGTGTGTACCTGTATATAGGTAATGTTACTGATCTACATGTGTGTACCTGTATACGTTTAACGTTACTGATCTACATGTGTGTACCTGTATATAGGTAACGTTACTGATCTACATGTGTGTACCTGTATATAGGTAATGTTACTGATCTACATGTGTGTACCTGTATATAGGTAATGTTACTGATCTACATGTGTGTACCCGTATACGTGCTTCAACCAAACAACAGTGTTGTGAACATTTGATAGTACCTGTATATAAGTAATGTTACTGATCTACATGTGTGTACCTGTATATAGGTAATGTTACTGATCTACATGTTTGTACCTGTATATAGGTAATGTTACTGATCTACATGTTTGTACCTGTATATAGGTAATGTTACTGATCTACATGTGTGTACCTGTATATAGGTAATGTTACTGATCTACATGTGTGTACCTGTATATAGGTAATGTTACTGATCTACATGTGTGTACCTGTATATAGGTAATGTTACTGATCTACATGTGTGTACCTGTATACGTGTAACGTTACTGATCTACATGTGTGTATCTGTATATAGGTAATGTTACTGATCTACATGTGTGTACCTGTATATAGGTAATGTTACTGATCTACATGTGTGTACCCGTATACGTGTTTCAACCAAACAACAGTGTGGTGAACATTTGATAGTAGATTGAATTTACCAACATACATGTACCAAATAGCAAAAGGTTGTGTCCACAAAAAAGTTATGGCCCGGACAAAAAAATGCTTAATTTTTTATTTGACCTTTACATAAAAGATCAAGGTCA
The DNA here is from genome assembly GCF_947568905.1 of Ostrea edulis. Taxonomy (NCBI): domain Eukaryota; kingdom Metazoa; phylum Mollusca; class Bivalvia; order Ostreida; family Ostreidae; genus Ostrea; species Ostrea edulis. The sequence continues at coordinate 3,361,322 of NC_079170.1, forward strand.
ATGGTCATCAACAATGACACGGGACACACTGTCTTACTGTGGTATTCCTACACATTAAATATCAAAGGCCTATGTAAAAAGACAAAAATGTTAAGGCCAAGACAAAAAATCCTTCATTATTTGACATTTACATAAAACGTTAAGGTCAAAGGTCATTCGAAATGACACACAACACACTGTCTTATCATGGTATACCCACATACCAAATATCAAAGGCCTATGTCAAAAGACAAAAAGGTCATGGCCCGAACAAAATTTGTATGAGAAGGAGAGACATAAAAATAGATTATTTGGCGACATACAAGTTCATGTTCTTTAGATTATTGGGTTATGCTTCACAACTTATCAGTACAATATTAAAACCAATATAAACATGTCTACTTTACGAGTTCCTCCTAGTAGCAATATTGTATATGCATTTTCCAAGGTTACAAAGATATTTGAAGTTTCCCGTGTTAAACAATTGTATTAATTTAAACATTAAAAAATTTAATTCTTTTGATAAGATTATTCTTTAATTATTTTATTTCCTTAATTTTATATATACAGGACAAACTAATATAAAATGGTACTCGTCTTAAAAACACTATTCACACATGAAATACAACAACTATTTGCTCTGATTATGTTCCAATACTTCTACCTGTTTCAGCGGAGATAATCGCATTTTCGATGTACACTTTTACAACTTTTGCAACTTTACTGGCATTGATTTTCTAAGATAACATTGATTAAATGTTTATAAAATGAACATTGTCCTGAATTTTCAATCTATCAATAAATATATTGCTTAGCTTGATTAAAAATCCTTGACTGTACAATTTGTAGCATATGCTTTTCAATATTTTGGTTGATCCAAATTTCATGGAGTCCAAGATCTATGAATGTCTGTTTAAATGGTTTTTTTTCGCTTTTTCATTTTTTTAAGTGACACAAGGCTTGTTGCGTGTCTCTTGAAAATTTAAAACAGATGAGGAACAAGAGTTTGAGAAAATTTTCATCACTAACACGGGGTCTACTACTAACCATACACTAACACGGGGTCTACTAACAATACACTAACACGGGGTCTACTAACAATACACTAACACGGGATCTACTAACAATACACTAACACGGGATCTACTACTAACAATACACTAACACGGGATCTACTAACAATACACTAACACGGGATCTACTACTAACAATACACTAACACGGGATCTACTAACAATACACTAACACGGGGTCTACTAACAATACACTAACACGGGATCTACTAACAATACACTAACACGGGATCTACTAACAATACACTAACACGGGATCTACTACTAACAATACACTAACACGGGGTCTACTACTAACAATACACTAACACGGGGTCTACTACTAACAATACACTAACACGGGGTCTACTAACAATACACTAACACGGGATCTACTAACAATGCACTAACACGGGATCTACTAACAATACACTAACACGGGATCTACTACTAACAATACACTAACACGGTATCTAATAACAATACACTAACACGGGGTCTACTACTAACAATACACTAACACGGGGTCTACTAACAATACACTAACACGGGGTCTACTAACAATACACTAACACGGGATATACTACTAACAATACACTAACACGGGGTCTACTAACAATACACTAACACGGGATCTACTAACAATGCACTAACACGGGATCTACTAACAATACACTAACACGGGATCTACTACTAACAATACACTAACACGGGATCTACTAACAATACACTAACACGGGATCTACTACTAACAATACACTAACACGGGATCTACTAACAATACACTAACACGGGGTCTACTAACAATACACTAACACGGGATCTACTAACAATACACTAACACGGGATCTACTAACAATACACTAACACGGGGTCTACTACTAACAATACACTAACACGGGATCTACTAACAATACACTAACACGGGATATACTACTAACAATACACTAACACGGGGTCTACTAACAATACACTAACACGGGGTCTACTAACAATACACTAACACGGGGTCTACTAACAATACACTAACACGGGATATACTACTAACAATACACTAACACGGGGTCTACTAACAATACACTAACACGGGATCTACTAACAATACACTAACACGGGATCTACTACTAACAATACACTAACACGGGGTCTACTACTAACAATACACTAACACGGGGTCTACTAACAATACACTAACACGGGATATACTACTAACAATACACTAACACGGGGTCTACTAACAATACACTAACACGGGATCTACTACTAACAATACACTAACACGGGATCTACTAACAATACACTAACACGGGGTCTACTACTAACAATACACTAACACGGGGTCTACTAACAATACACTAACACGGGGTCTACTACTAACAATACACTAACACGGGGTCTACTACTAACAATACACTAACACGGGGTCTACTAACAATACACTAACACGGGGTCTACTACTAACAATACACTAACACGGGGTCTACTACTAACAATACACTAACACGGGGTCTACTACTAACAATACACTAACACGGGGTCTACTACTAACAATACACTTACACGGGATCTACTAACAATACACTAACACGGGGTCTACTAACAATACACTAACACGGGATCTACTAACAATACACTAACACGGGGTCTACTAACAATACACTAACACGGGGTCTACTAACAATACACTAACACGGGATCTACTAACAATACACTAACACGGGATCTACTACTAACAATACACTAACACGGGGTCTACTACTAACAATACACTAACACGGGGTCTACTAACAATACACTAACACGGGATATACTACTAACAATACACTAACACGGGGTCTACTAACAATACACTAACACGGGATCTACTAACAATACACTAACACGGGATCTACTACTAACAATACACTAACACGGGATCTACTAACAATACACTAACACGGGGTCTACTACTAACAATACACTAACACGGGGTCTACTAACAATACACTAACACGGGGTCTACTACTAACAATACACTAACACGGGGTCTACTACTAACAATACACTAACACGGGGTCTACTAACAATACACTAACACGGGGTCTACTACTAACAATACACTAACACGGGGTCTACTACTAACAATACACTAACACGGGGTCTACTACTAACAATACACTAACACGGGGTCTACTACTAACAATACACTTACACGGGATCTACTAACAATACACTAACACGGGGTCTACTAACAATACACTAACACGGGATCTACTAACAATACACTAACACGGGGTCTACTAACAATACACTAACACGGGGTCTACTAACAATACACTAACACGGGATCTACTAACAATACATTAACACGGGGTATACTAACAATACACTAACACGGGGTCTGCTACTAACAATACACTAACACGGGATCTACTAACAATACACTAACACGGGATCTACTAACAATACACTAACACGGGATCTACTAACAATACACTAACACGGGATCTACTAACAATACACTAACACGGGATCTACTAACAATACACTAACACGGGGTCTACTACTAACAATACACTAACACGGGGTCTACTACTAACAATACACTAACACGGGGTCTACTAACAATACACTAACACGGGGTCTACTACTAACAATACACTAACACGGGATCTACTAACAATACACTAACACGGGATATACTACTAACAATACACTAACACGGGGTCTACTAACAATACACTAACACGGGGTCTACTAACAATACACTAACACGGGGTCTACTAACAATACACTAACACGGGATATACTACTAACAATACACTAACACGGGGTCTACTAACAATACACTAACACGGGATCTACTAACAATACACTAACACGGGATCTACTACTAACAATACACTAACACGGGGTCTACTACTAACAATACACTAACACGGGGTCTACTAACAATACACTAACACGGGATATACTACTAACAATACACTAACACGGGGTCTACTAACAATACACTAACACGGGATCTACTAACAATACACTAACACGGGATCTACTACTAACAATACACTAACACGGGATCTACTAACAATACACTAACACGGGGTCTACTACTAACAATACACTAACACGGGGTCTACTAACAATACACTAACACGGGGTCTACTACTAACAATACACTAACACGGGGTCTACTACTAACAATACACTAACACGGGGTCTACTAACAATACACTAACACGGGGTCTACTACTAACAATACACTAACACGGGGTCTACTACTAACAATACACTAACACGGGGTCTACTACTAACAATACACTAACACGGGGTCTACTACTAACAATACACTTACACGGGATCTACTAACAATACACTAACACGGGGTCTACTAACAATACACTAACACGGGATCTACTAACAATACACTAACACGGGGTCTACTAACAATACACTAACACGGGGTCTACTAACAATACACTAACACGGGATCTACTAACAATACATTAACACGGGGTATACTAACAATACACTAACACGGGGTCTGCTACTAACAATACACTAACACGGGATCTACTAACAATACACTAACACGGGATCTACTAACAATACACTAACACGGGATCTACTAACAATACACTAACACGGGATCTACTAACAATACACTAACACGGGATCTACTAACAATACACTAACACGGGGTCTACTACTAACAATACACTAACACGGGGTCTACTACTAACAATACACTAACACGGGGTCTACTACTAACAATACACTAACACGGGGTCTACTAACAATACACTAACACGGGGTCTACTAACAATACACTAACACGGGGTCTACTAACAATACACTAACACGGGATCTACTACTAACAATACACTAACACGGGGTCTACTAACAATACACTAACACGGGATCTACTACTAACAATACACTAACACGGGATCTACTAACAATACACTAACACGGGATCTACTAACAATACACTAACACGGGGTCTACTACTAACAATACACTAACACGTGATCTACTACTAACAATACACTAACACGTGATCTACTACTAACAATACACTAACACGGGGTCTACTACTAACAATACACTAACACAGGATGTACTAACAATACACTAACACGGGGTCTACTACTAACAATACACTAACACGGGGTCTACTAACAATACACTAACACGGGATATACTACTAACAATACACTAACACGGGGTCTACTAACAATACACTAACACGGGGTCTACTAACAATACACTAACACGGGATATACTACTAACAATACACTAACACGGGGTCTACTAACAATACATTAACACGGGATCTACTAACAGTACACTAACACGGGATCTACTACTAACAATACACTAACACGGGGTCTACTACTAACAATACACTAACACGGGGTCTACTAACAATACACTAACACGGGATCTACTACTAACAATGCACTAACACGGGATCTACTAACAATACACTAACACGGGATCTACTACTAACAATACACTAACACGGGATCTACTAACAATACACTAACACGGGATCTACTACTAACAATACACTAACACGGGATCTACTAACAATACACTAACACGGGGTCTACTAACAATACACTAACACGGGATCTACTAACAATACACTAACACGGGATCTACTAACAATACACTAACACGGGGTCTACTACTAACAATACACTAACACGGGGTCTACTAACAATACACTAACACGGGATATACTACTAACAATACACTAACACGGGGTCTACTAACAATACACTAACACGGGATCTACTAACAATACACTAACACGGGGTCTACTAACAATACACTAACACGGGATATACTACTAACAATACACTAACACGGGGTCTACTAACAATACACTAACATGGGATCTACTAACAATACACTAACACGGGATCTACTACTAACAATACACTAACACGGGGTCTACTACTAACAATACACTAACACGGGGTCTACTAACAATACACTAACACGGGATATACTACTAACAATACACTAACACGGGGTCTACTAACAATACACTAACACGGGATCTACTAACAATACACTAACACGGGATCTACTACTAACAATACACTAACACGGGATCTACTAACAATACACTAACACGGGGTCTACTACTAACAATACACTAACACGGGGTCTACTAACAATACACTAACACGGGATCTACTAACAATACACTAACACGGGATCTACTACTAACAATACACTAACACGGGATCTACTAACAATACACTAACACGGGATCTACTAACAATACACTAACACGGGGTCTACTACTAACAATACACTAACACGTGATCTACTACTAACAATACACTAACACGTGATCTACTACTAACAATACACTAACACGGGGTCTACTACTAACAATACACTAACACAGGATCTACTAACAATACACTAACACGGGGTCTACTACTAACAATACACTAACACGGGGTCTACTAACAATACACTAACACGGGATATACTACTAACAATACACTAACACGGGGTCTACTAACAATACACTAACACGGGGTCTACTAACAATACACTAACACGGGGTCTACTAACAATACACTAACACGGGATATACTACTAACAATACACTAACACGGGGTCTACTAACAATACACTAACACGGGATCTACTAACAATACACTAACACGGGATCTACTACTAACAATACACTAACACGGGGTCTACTACTAACAATACACTAACACGGGGTCTACTAACAATACACTAACACGGGATCTACTAACAATACACTAACACGGGATCTACTACTAACAATACACTAACACGGGGTCTACTACTAACAATACACTAACACGGGGTCTACTAACAATACACTAACACGGGATCTACTACTAACAATGCACTAACACGGGATCTACTAACAATACACTAACACGGGATCTACTACTAACAATACACTAACACGGGATCTACTAACAATACACTAACACGGGATCTACTACTAACAATACACTAACACGGGATCTACTAACAATACACTAACACGGGGTCTACTAACAATACACTAACACGGGATCTACTAACAATACACTAACACGGGATCTACTAACAATACACTAACACGGGGTCTACTACTAACAATACACTAACACGGGGTCTACTAACAATACACTAACACGGGATATACTACTAACAATACACTAACACGGGGTCTACTAACAATACACTAACACGGGATCTACTAACAATACACTAACACGGGGTCTACTAACAATACACTAACACGGGATATACTACTAACAATACACTAACACGGGGTCTACTAACAATACACTAACATGGGATCTACTAACAATACACTAACACGGGATCTACTACTAACAATACACTAACACGGGGTCTACTAGTAACAATACACTAACACGGGGTCTACTACTAACAATACACTAACACGGGGTCTACTACTAACAATACACTAACACGGGATCTACTAACAATACACTAACACGGGGTCTACTAACAATACACTAACACGGGATCTACTAACAATACACTAACACGGGGTCTACTAACAATACACTAACACTGGGTCTACTAACAATACACTAACACGGGATCTACTAACAATACATTAACACGGGGTATACTAACAATACACTAACACGGGGTCTGCTACTAACAATACACTAACACGGGATCTACTAACAATACACTAACACGGGATCTACTAACAATACACTAACACGGGATCTACTAACAATACACTAACACGGGATCTACTAACAATACACTAACACGGGGTCTACTACTAACAATACACTAACACGGGGTCTACTACTAACAATACACTAACACGGGGTCTACTACTAACAATACACTAACACGGGGTCTACTAACAATACACTAACACGGGGTCTACTAACAATACACTAACACGGGGTCTACTAACAATACACTAACACGGGATCTACTACTAACAATACACTAACACGGGATCTACTAACAATACACTAACACGGGATCTACTACTAACAATACACTAACACGGGATCTACTAACAATACACTAACACGGGGTCTACTAACAATACACTAACACGGGATCTACTAACAATACACTAACACGGGATCTACTAACAATACACTAACACGGGGTCTACTACTAACAATACACTAACACGGGGTCTACTAACAATACACTAACACGGGATATACTACTAACAATACACTAACACGGGGTCTACTAACAATACACTAACACGGGGTCTACTAACAATACACTAACACGGGGTCTACTAACAATACACTAACACGGGATGTACTACTAACAATACACTAACACGGGGTCTACTAACAATACACTAACACGGGATCTACTAACAATACACTAACACGGGATATACTACTAACAATACACTAACACGGGGTCTACTAACAATACACTAACACGGGATCTACTAACAATACACTAACACAGGATCTACTACTAACAATACACTAACACGGGATCTACTAACAATACACAAACACGGGGTCTACTACTAACAATACACTAACACGGGGTCTACTAACAATACACTAACACGGGATCTACTAACAATACACTAACACGGGATATACTACTAACAATACACTAACACGGGGTCTACTAACAATACACTAACACGGGGTCTACTAACAATACACTAACACGGGGTCTACTAACAATACACTAACACGGGATATACTACTAACAATACACTAACACGGGGTCTACTAACAATACACTAACACGGGATCTACTAACAATACACTAACACGGGATCTACTACTAACAATACACTAACACGGGGTCTACTACTAACAATACACTAACACGGGGTCTACTAACAATACACTAACACGGGATATACTACTAACAATACACTAACACGGGGTCTACTAACAATACACTAACACGGGATCTACTAACAATACACTAACACGGGATCTACTACTAACAATACACTAACACGGGATCTACTAACAATACACTAACACGGGGTCTACTACTAACAATACACTAACACGGGGTCTACTAACAATACACTAACACGGGGTCTACTACTAACAATACACTAACACGGGGTCTACTACTAACAATACACTAACACGGGGTCTACTAACAATACACTAACACGGGGTCTACTACTAACAATACACTAACACGGGGTCTACTACTAACAATACACTAACACGGGGTCTACTACTAACAATACACTAACACGGGGTCTACTACTAACAATACACTTACACGGGATCTACTAACAATACACTAACACGGGGTCTACTAACAATACACTAACACGGGATCTACTAACAATACACTAACACGGGATATACTACTAACAATACACTAACACGGGGTCTACTAACAATACACTAACACGGGATCTACTAACAATACACTAACACAGGATCTACTACTAACAATACACTAACACGGGATCTACTAACAATACACTAACACGGGGTCTACTACTAACAATACACTAACACGGGGTCTACTAACAATACACTAACACGGGATCTACTAACAATACACTAACACGGGATATACTACTAACAATACACTAACACGGGGTCTACTAACAATACACTAACACGGGGTCTACTAACAATACACTAACACGGGGTCTACTAACAATACACTAACACGGGATATACTACTAACAATACACTAACACGGGGTCTACTACTAACAATACACTAACACGGGGTCTACTAACAATACACTAACACGGGATATACTACTAACAATACACTAACACGGGGTCTACTAACAATACACTAACACGGGATCTACTAACAATACACTAACACGGGATCTACTACTAACAATACACTAACACGGGATCTACTAACAATACACTAACACGGGGTCTACTACTAACAATACACTAACACGGGGTCTACTAACAATACACTAACACGGGGTCTACTACTAACAATACACTAACACGGGGTCTACTACTAACAATACACTAACACGGGGTCTACTAACAATACACTAACACGGGGTCTACTACTAACAATACACTAACACGGGGTCTACTACTAACAATACACTAACACGGGGTCTACTACTAACAATACACTAACACGGGGTCTACTACTAACAATACACTTACACGGGATCTACTAACAATACACTAACACGGGGTCTACTAACAATACACTAACACGGGATCTACTAACAATACACTAACACGGGGTCTACTAACAATACACTAACACGGGATATACTACTAACAATACACTAACACGGGGTCTACTAACAATACACTAACACGGGATCTACTAACAATACACTAACACGGGGTCTACTAACAATACACTAACACGGGATATACTACTAACAATACACTAACACGGGGTCTACTAACAATACACTAACATGGGATCTACTAACAATACACTAACACGGGATCTACTACTAACAATACACTAACACGGGGTCTACTACTAACAATACACTAACACGGGGTCTACTAACAATACACTAACACGGGATATACTACTAACAATACACTAACACGGGGTCTACTAACAATACACTAACACGGGATCTACTAACAATACACTAACACGGGATCTACTACTAACAATACACTAACACGGGATCTACTAACAATACACTAACACGGGGTCTACTACTAACAATACACTAACACGGGGTCTACTAACAATACACTAACACGGGATCTACTAACAATACACTAACACGGGATCTACTACTAACAATACACTAACACGGGATCTACTAACAATACACTAACACGGGATCTACTAACAATACACTAACACGGGGTCTACTACTAACAATACACTAACACGTGATCTACTACTAACAATACACTAACACGTGATCTACTACTAACAATACACTAACACGGGGTCTACTACTAACAATACACTAACACAGGATCTACTAACAATACACTAACACGGGGTCTACTACTAACAATACACTAACACGGGGTCTACTAACAATACACTAACACGGGATATACTACTAACAATACACTAACACGGGGTCTACTAACAATACACTAACACGGGGTCTACTAACAATACACTAACACGGGGTCTACTAACAATACACTAACACGGGATATACTACTAACAATACACTAACACGGGGTCTACTAACAATACACTAACACGGGATCTACTAACAATACACTAACACGGGATCTACTACTAACAATACACTAACACGGGGTCTACTACTAACAATACACTAACACGGGGTCTACTAACAATACACTAACACGGGATCTACTAACAATACACTAACACGGGATCTACTACTAACAATACACTAACACGGGGTCTACTACTAACAATACACTAACACGGGGTCTACTAACAATACACTAACACGGGATCTACTACTAACAATGCACTAACACGGGATCTACTAACAATACACTAACACGGGATCTACTACTAACAATACACTAACACGGGATCTACTAACAATACACTAACACGGGATCTACTACTAACAATACACTAACACGGGATCTACTAACAATACACTAACACGGGGTCTACTAACAATACACTAACACGGGATCTACTAACAATACACTAACACGGGATCTACTAACAATACACTAACACGGGGTCTACTACTAACAATACACTAACACGGGGTCTACTAACAATACACTAACACGGGATATACTACTAACAATACACTAACACGGGGTCTACTAACAATACACTAACACGGGATCTACTAACAATACACTAACACGGGGTCTACTAACAATACACTAACACGGGATATACTACTAACAATACACTAACACGGGGTCTACTAACAATACACTAACATGGGATCTACTAACAATACACTAACACGGGATCTACTACTAACAATACACTAACACGGGGTCTACTAGTAACAATACACTAACACGGGGTCTACTACTAACAATACACTAACACGGGGTCTACTACTAACAATACACTAACACGGGATCTACTAACAATACACTAACACGGGGTCTACTAACAATACACTAACACGGGATCTACTAACAATACACTAACACGGGGTCTACTAACAATACACTAACACGGGGTCTACTAACAATACACTAACACGGGATCTACTAACAATACATTAACACAGGGTATACTAACAATACACTAACACGGGGTCTGCTACTAACAATACACTAACACGGGATCTACTAACAATACACTAACACGGGATCTACTAACAATACACTAACACGGGATCTACTAACAATACACTAACACGGGATCTACTAACAATACACTAACACGGGGTCTACTACTAACAATACACTAACACGGGGTCTACTACTAACAATACACTAACACGGGGTCTACTACTAACAATACACTAACACGGGGTCTACTAACAATACACTAACACGGGGTCTACTAACAATACACTAACACGGGGTCTACTAACAATACACTAACACGGGATCTACTACTAACAATACACTAACACGGGATCTACTAACAATACACTAACACGGGATCTACTACTAACAATACACTAACACGGGATCTACTAACAATACACTAACACGGGGTCTACTAACAATACACTAACACGGGATCTACTAACAATACACTAACACGGGATCTACTAACAATACACTAACACGGGGTCTACTACTAACAATACACTAACACGGGGTCTACTAACAATACACTAACACGGGATATACTACTAACAATACACTAACACGGGGTCTACTAACAATACACTAACACGGGGTCTACTAACAATACACTAACACGGGGTCTACTAACAATACACTAACACGGGATGTACTACTAACAATACACTAACACGGGGTCTACTAACAATACACTAACACGGGATCTACTAACAATACACTAACACGGGATATACTACTAACAATACACTAACACGGGGTCTACTAACAATACACTAACACGGGATCTACTAACAATACACTAACACAGGATCTACTACTAACAATACACTAACACGGGATCTACTAACAATACACTAACACGGGGTCTACTACTAACAATACACTAACACGGGGTCTACTAACAATACACTAACACGGGATCTACTAACAATACACTAACACGGGATATACTACTAACAATACACTAACACGGGGTCTACTAACAATACACTAACACGGGGTCTACTAACAATACACTAACACGGGGTCTACTTACAATACACTAACACGGGATATACTACTAACAATACACTAACACGGGGTCTACTAACAATACACTAACACGGGATCTACTAACAATACACTAACACGGGATCTACTACTAACAATACACTAACACGGGGTCTACTACTAACAATACACTAACACGGGGTCTACTAACAATACACTAACACGGGATATACTACTAACAATACACTAACACGGGGTCTACTAACAATACACTAACACGGGATCTACTAACAATACACTAACACGGGGTCTACTACTAACAATACACTAACACGGGGTCTACTAACAATACACTAACACGGGATCTACTAACAATACACTAACACGGGATATACTACTAACAATACACTAACACGGGGTCTACTAACAATACACTAACACGGGGTCTACTAACAATACACTAACACGGGATCTACTAACAATACACTAACACGGGATCTACTACTAACAATACACTAACACGGGGTCTACTACTAACAATACACTAACACGGGGTCTACTAACAATACACTAACACGGGATATACTACTAACAATACACTAACACGGGGTCTACTACTAACAATACACTAACACGGGGTCTACTAACAATACACTAACACGGGATATACTACTAACAATACACTAACACGGGGTCTACTAACAATACACTAACACGGGATCTACTAACAATACACTAACACGGGATCTACTACTAACAATACACTAACACGGGGTCTACTAACAATACACTAACACGGGGTCTACTACTAACAATACACTAACACGGGGTCTACTACTAACAATACACTAACACGGGGTCTACTAACAATACACTAACACGGGGTCTACTACTAACAATACACTAACACGGGGTCTACTACTAACAATACACTAACACGGGGTCTACTACTAACAATACACTAACACGGGGTCTACTACTAACAATACACTTACACGGGATCTACTAACAATACACTAACACGGGGTCTACTAACAATACACTAACACGGGATCTACTAACAATACACTAACACGGGGTCTACTAACAATACACTAACACGGGGTCTACTAACAATACACTAACACGGGATCTACTAACAATACATTAACACGGGGTATACTAACAATACACTAACACGGGGTCTGCTACTAACAATACACTAACACGGGATCTACTAACAATACACTAACACGGGATCTACTAACAATACACTAACACGGGATCTACTAACAATACACTAACACGGGATCTACTAACAATACACTAACACGGGATCTACTAACAATACACTAACACGGGGTCTACTACTAACAATACACTAACACGGGGTCTACTACTAACAATACACTAACACGGGGTCTACTACTAACAATACACTAACACGGGGTCTACTAACAATACACTAACACGGGGTCTACTAACAATACACTAACACGGGGTCTACTAACAATACACTAACACGGGATCTACTACTAACAATACACTAACACGGGGTCTACTAACAATACACTAACACGGGATCTACTACTAACAATACACTAACACGGGATCTACTAACAATACACTAACACGGGATCTACTAACAATACACTAACACGGGGTCTACTACTAACAATACACTAACACGTGATCTACTACTAACAATACACTAACACGTGATCTACTACTAACAATACACTAACACGGGGTCTACTACTTACAATACACTAACACGGGATCTACTAACAATACACTAACACGGGGTCTACTACTAACAATACACTAACACGGGGTCTACTAACAATACACTAACACGGGATATACTACTAACAATACACTAACACGGGGTCTACTAACAATACACTAACACGGGGTCTACTAACAATACACTAACACGGGGTCTACTAACAATACACTAACACGGGATATACTACTAACAATACACTAACACGGGGTCTACTAACAATACACTAACACGGGATCTACTAACAATACACTAACACGGGATCTACTACTAACAATACACTAACACGGGGTCTACTACTAACAATACACTAACACGGGGTCTACTAACAATACACTAACACGGGATCTACTACTAACAATGCACTAACACGGGATCTACTAACAATACACTAACACGGGATCTACTACTAACAATACACTAACACGGGATCTACTAACAATACACTAACACGGGATCTACTACTAACAATACACTAACACGGGATCTACTAACAATACACTAACACGGGGTCTACTAACAATACACTAACACGGGATCTACTAACAATACACTAACACGGGATCTACTAACAATACACTAACACGGGGTCTACTACTAACAATACACTAACACGGGGTCTACTAACAATACACTAACACGGGGTCTACTACTAACAATACACTAACACGGGGTCTACTACTAACAATACACTAACACGGGGTCTACTACTAACAATACACTAACACGGGGTCTACTACTAACAATACACTTACACGGGATCTACTAACAATACACTAACACGGGGTCTACTAACAATACACTAACACGGGATCTACTAACAATACACTAACACGGGGTCTACTAACAATACACTAACACGGGATATACTACTAACAATACACTAACACGGGGTCTACTAACAATACACTAACACGGGATCTACTAACAATACACTAACACGGGGTCTACTAACAATACACTAACACGGGATATACTACTAACAATACACTAACACGGGGTCTACTAACAATACACTAACATGGGATCTACTAACAATACACTAACACGGGATCTACTACTAACAATACACTAACACGGGGTCTACTACTAACAATACACTAACACGGGGTCTACTAACAATACACTAACACGGGATATACTACTAACAATACACTAACACGGGGTCTACTAACAATACACTAACACGGGATCTACTAACAATACACTAACACGGGATCTACTACTAACAATACACTAACACGGGATCTACTAACAATACACTAACACGGGGTCTACTACTAACAATACACTAACACGGGGTCTACTAACAATACACTAACACGGGATCTACTAACAATACACTAACACGGGATCTACTACTAACAATACACTAACACGGGATCTACTAACAATACACTAACACGGGATCTACTAACAATACACTAACACGGGGTCTACTACTAACAATACACTAACACGTGATCTACTACTAACAATACACTAACACGTGATCTACTACTAACAATACACTAACACGGGGTCTACTACTAACAATACACTAACACAGGATCTACTAACAATACACTAACACGGGGTCTACTACTAACAATACACTAACACGGGGTCTACTAACAATACACTAACACGGGATATACTACTAACAATACACTAACACGGGGTCTACTAACAATACACTAACACGGGGTCTACTAACAATACACTAACACGGGGTCTACTAACAATACACTAACACGGGATATACTACTAACAATACACTAACACGGGGTCTACTAACAATACACTAACACGGGATCTACTAACAATACACTAACACGGGATCTACTACTAACAATACACTAACACGGGGTCTACTACTAACAATACACTAACACGGGGTCTACTAACAATACACTAACACGGGATCTACTAACAATACACTAACACGGGATCTACTACTAACAATACACTAACACGGGGTCTACTACTAACAATACACTAACACGGGGTCTACTAACAATACACTAACACGGGATCTACTACTAACAATGCACTAACACGGGATCTACTAACAATACACTAACACGGGATCTACTACTAACAATACACTAACACGGGATCTACTAACAATACACTAACACGGGATCTACTACTAACAATACACTAACACGGGATCTACTAACAATACACTAACACGGGGTCTACTAACAATACACTAACACGGGATCTACTAACAATACACTAACACGGGATCTACTAACAATACACTAACACGGGGTCTACTACTAACAATACACTAACACGGGGTCTACTAACAATACACTAACACGGGATATACTACTAACAATACACTAACACGGGGTCTACTAACAATACACTAACACGGGATCTACTAACAATACACTAACACGGGGTCTACTAACAATACACTAACACGGGATATACTACTAACAATACACTAACACGGGGTCTACTAACAATACACTAACATGGGATCTACTAACAATACACTAACACGGGATCTACTACTAACAATACACTAACACGGGGTCTACTAGTAACAATACACTAACACGGGGTCTACTACTAACAATACACTAACACGGGGTCTACTACTAACAATACACTAACACGGGATCTACTAACAATACACTAACACGGGGTCTACTAACAATACACTAACACGGGATCTACTAACAATACACTAACACGGGGTCTACTAACAATACACTAACACGGGGTCTACTAACAATACACTAACACGGGATCTACTAACAATACATTAACACGGGGTATACTAACAATACACTAACACGGGGTCTGCTACTAACAATACACTAACACGGGATCTACTAACAATACACTAACACGGGATCTACTAACAATACACTAACACGGGATCTACTAACAATACACTAACACGGGATCTACTAACAATACACTAACACGGGGTCTACTACTAACAATACACTAACACGGGGTCTACTACTAACAATACACTAACACGGGGTCTACTACTAACAATACACTAACACGGGGTCTACTAACAATACACTAACACGGGGTCTACTAACAATACACTAACACGGGGTCTACTAACAATACACTAACACGGGATCTACTACTAACAATACACTAACACGGGATCTACTAACAATACACTAACACGGGATCTACTACTAACAATACACTAACACGGGATCTACTAACAATACACTAACACGGGGTCTACTAACAATACACTAACACGGGATCTACTAACAATACATTAACACGGGATCTACTAACAATACACTAACACGGGGTCTACTACTAACAATACACTAACACGGGGTCTACTAACAATACACTAACACGGGATATACTACTAACAATACACTAACACGGGGTCTACTAACAATACACTAACACGGGGTCTACTAACAATACACTAACACGGGGTCTACTAACAATACACTAACACGGGATGTACTACTAACAATACACTAACACGGGGTCTACTAACAATACACTAACACGGGATCTACTAACAATACACTAACACGGGATATACTACTAACAATACACTAACACGGGGTCTACTAACAATACACTAACACGGGATCTACTAACAATACACTAACACAGGATCTACTACTAACAATACACTAACACGGGATCTACTAACAATACACTAACACGGGGTCTACTACTAACAATACACTAACACGGGGTCTACTAACAATACACTAACACGGGATCTACTAACAATACACTAACACGGGATATACTACTAACAATACACTAACACGGGGTCTACTAACAATACACTAACACGGGGTCTACTAACAATACACTAACACGGGGTCTACTAACAATACACTAACACGGGATATACTACTAACAATACACTAACACGGGGTCTACTAACAATACACTAACACGGGATCTACTAACAATACACTAACACGGGATCTACTACTAACAATACACTAACACGGGGTCTACTACTAACAATACACTAACACGGGGTCTACTAACAATACACTAACACGGGATATACTACTAACAATACACTAACACGGGGTCTACTAACAATACACTAACACGGGATCTACTAACAATACACTAACACGGGGTCTACTACTAACAATACACTAACACGGGGTCTACTAACAATACACTAACACGGGATCTACTAACAATACACTAACACGGGATATACTACTAACAATACACTAACACGGGGTCTACTAACAATACACTAACACGGGGTCTACTAACAATACACTAACACGGGATCTACTAACAATACACTAACACGGGATCTACTACTAACAATACACTAACACGGGGTCTACTACTAACAATACACTAACACGGGGTCTTCTAACAATACACTAACACGGGATATACTACTAACAATACACTAACACGGGGTCTACTAACAATACACTAACACGGGATCTACTAACAATACACTAACACGGGATCTACTACTAACAATACACTAACACGGGATCTACTAACAATACACTAACACGGGGTCTACTACTAACAATACACTAACACGGGGTCTACTAACAATACACTAACACGGGGTCTACTACTAACAATACACTAACACGGGGTCTACTACTAACAATACACTAACACGGGGTCTACTAACAATACACTAACACGGGGTCTACTACTAACAATACACTAACACGGGGTCTACTACTAACAATACACTAACACGGGGTCTACTACTAACAATACACTAACACGGGGTCTACTACTAACAATACACTTACACGGGATCTACTAACAATACACTAACACGGGGTCTACTAACAATACACTAACACGGGATCTACTAACAATACACTAACACGGGGTCTACTAACAATACACTAACACGGGGTCTACTAACAATACACTAACACGGGATCTACTAACAATACATTAACACGGGGTATACTAACAATACACTAACACGGGGTCTGCTACTAACAATACACTAACACGGGATCTACTAACAATACACTAACACGGGATCTACTAACAATACACTAACACGGGATCTACTAACAATACACTAACACGGGATCTACTAACAATACACTAACACGGGATCTACTAACAATACACTAACACGGGGTCTACTACTAACAATACACTAACACGGGGTCTACTACTAACAATACACTAACACGGGGTCTACTACTAACAATACACTAACACGGGGTCTACTAACAATACACTAACACGGGGTCTACTAACAATACACTAACACGGGGTCTACTAACAATACACTAACACGGGATCTACTACTAACAATACACTAACACGGGGTCTACTAACAATACACTAACACGGGATCTACTACTAACAATACACTAACACGGGATCTACTAACAATACACTAACACGGGATCTACTAACAATACACTAACACGGGGTCTACTACTAACAATACACTAACACGTGATCTACTACTAACAATACACTAACACGTGATCTACTACTAACAATACACTAACACGGGGTCTACTACTAACAATACACTAACACGGGATCTACTAACAATACACTAACACGGGGTCTACTACTAACAATACACTAACACGGGGTCTACTAACAATACACTAACACGGGATATACTACTAACAATACACTAACACGGGGTCTACTAACAATACACTAACACGGGGTCTACTAACAATACACTAACACGGGGTCTACTAACAATACACTAACACGGGATATACTACTAACAATACACTAACACGGGGTCTACTAACAATACACTAACACGGGATCTACTAACAATACACTAACACGGGATCT
Organism: Ostrea edulis; assembly: GCF_947568905.1. Classification (NCBI taxonomy): domain Eukaryota; kingdom Metazoa; phylum Mollusca; class Bivalvia; order Ostreida; family Ostreidae; genus Ostrea; species Ostrea edulis. The sequence goes on from NC_079170.1 coordinate 3,382,077, forward strand.
ACTACTAACAATACACTAACACGGGGTCTACTACTAACAATACACTAACACGGGGTCTACTAACAATACACTAACACGGGATCTACTACTAACAATGCACTAACACGGGATCTACTAACAATACACTAACACGGGATCTACTACTAACAATACACTAACACGGGATCTACTAACAATACACTAACACGGGATCTACTACTAACAATACACTAACACGGGATCTACTAACAATACACTAACACGGGGTCTACTAACAATACACTAACACGGGATCTACTAACAATACACTAACACGGGATCTACTAACAATACACTAACACGGGGTCTACTACTAACAATACACTAACACGGGGTCTACTAACAATACACTAACACGGGGTCTACTACTAACAATACACTAACACGGGGTCTACTACTAACAATACACTAACACGGGGTCTACTAACAATACACTAACACGGGGTCTACTACTAACAATACACTAACACGGGGTCTACTACTAACAATACACTAACACGGGGTCTACTACTAACAATACACTAACACGGGGTCTACTACTAACAATACACTTACACGGGATCTACTAACAATACACTAACACGGGGTCTACTAACAATACACTAACACGGGATCTACTAACAATACACTAACACGGGGTCTACTAACAATACACTAACACGGGGTCTACTAACAATACACTAACACGGGATCTACTAACAATACATTAACACGGGGTATACTAACAATACACTAACACGGGGTCTGCTACTAACAATACACTAACACGGGATCTACTAACAATACACTAACACGGGATCTACTAACAATACACTAACACGGGATCTACTAACAATACACTAACACGGGATCTACTAACAATACACTAACACGGGATCTACTAACAATACACTAACACGGGGTCTACTACTAACAATACACTAACACGGGGTCTACTACTAACAATACACTAAGACGGGGTCTACTAACAATACACTAACACGGGGTCTACTACTAACAATACACTAACACGGGATCTACTAATAATACACTAACACGGGATATACTACTAACAATACACTAACACGGGGTCTACTAACAATACACTAACACGGGGTCTACTAACAATACACTAACACGGGGTCTACTAACAATACACTAACACGGGATATACTACTAACAATACACTAACACGGGGTCTACTAACAATACACTAACACGGGATCTACTAACAATACACTAACACGGGATCTACTACTAACAATACACTAACACGGGGTCTACTACTAACAATACACTAACACGGGGTCTACTAACAATACACTAACACGGGATATACTACTAACAATACACTAACACGGGGTCTACTAACAATACACTAACACGGGATCTACTAACAATACACTAACACGGGATCTACTACTAACAATACACTAACACGGGATCTACTAACAATACACTAACACGGGGTCTACTACTAACAATACACTAACACGGGGTCTACTAACAATACACTAACACGGGGTCTACTACTAACAATACACTAACACGGGGTCTACTACTAACAATACACTAACACGGGGTCTACTAACAATACACTAACACGGGGTCTACTACTAACAATACACTAACACGGGATCTACTACTAACAATACACTAACACGGGATCTACTAACAATACACTAACACGGGGTCTACTACTAACAATACACTAACACGGGGTCTACTAACAATACACTAACACGGGATCTACTAACAATACACTAACACGGGATCTACTACTAACAATACACTAACACGGGATCTACTAACAATACACTAACACGGGATCTACTAACAATACACTAACACGGGGTCTACTACTAACAATACACTAACACGTGATCTACTACTAACAATACACTAACACGTGATCTACTACTAACAATACACTAACACGGGGTCTACTACTAACAATACACTAACACAGGATCTACTAACAATACACTAACACGGGGTCTACTACTAACAATACACTAACACGGGGTCTACTAACAATACACTAACACGGGATATACTACTAACAATACACTAACACGGGGTCTACTAACAATACACTAACACGGGGTCTACTAACAATACACTAACACGGGGTCTACTAACAATACACTAACACGGGATATACTACTAACAATACACTAACACGGGGTCTACTAACAATACACTAACACGGGATCTACTAACAATACACTAACACGGGATCTACTACTAACAATACACTAACACGGGGTCTACTACTAACAATACACTAACACGGGGTCTACTAACAATACACTAACACGGGATCTACTAACAATACACTAACACGGGATCTACTACTAACAATACACTAACACGGGGTCTACTACTAACAATACACTAACACGGGGTCTACTAACAATACACTAACACGGGATCTACTACTAACAATGCACTAACACGGGATCTACTAACAATACACTAACACGGGATCTACTACTAACAAAACACTAACACGGGATCTACTAACAATACACTAACACGGGATCTACTACTAACAATACACTAACACGGGATCTACTAACAATACACTAACACGGGGTCTACTAACAATACACTAACACGGGATCTACTAACAATACACTAACACGGGATCTACTAACAATACACTAACACGGGGTCTACTACTAACAATACACTAACACGGGGTCTACTAACAATACACTAACACGGGATATACTACTAACAATACACTAACACGGGGTCTACTAACAATACACTAACACGGGATCTACTAACAATACACTAACACGGGGTCTACTAACAATACACTAACACGGGATATACTACTAACAATACACTAACACGGGGTCTACTAACAATACACTAACACGGGGTCTACTAACAATACACTAACACGGGGTCTACTAACAATACACTAACACGGGATGTACTACTAACAATACACTAACACGGGGTCTACTAACAATACACTAACACGGGATCTACTAACAATACACTAACACGGGATATACTACTAACAATACACTAACACGGGGTCTACTAACAATACACTAACACGGGATCTACTAACAATACACTAACACAGGATCTACTACTAACAATACACTAACACGGGATCTACTAACAATACACTAACACGGGGTCTACTACTAACAATACACTAACACGGGGTCTACTAACAATACACTAACACGGGATCTACTAACAATACACTAACACGGGATATACTACTAACAATACACTAACACGGGGTCTACTAACAATACACTAACACGGGGTCTACTAACAATACACTAACACGGGGTCTACTAACAATACACTAACACGGGATATACTACTAACAATACACTAACACGGGGTCTACTAACAATACACTAACACGGGATCTACTAACAATACACTAACACGGGATCTACTACTAACAATACACTAACACGGGGTCTACTACTAACAATACACTAACACGGGGTCTACTAACAATACACTAACACGGGATATACTACTAACAATACACTAACACGGGGTCTACTAACAATACACTAACACGGGATCTACTAACAATACACTAACACGGGGTCTACTACTAACAATACACTAACACGGGGTCTACTAACAATACACTAACACGGGATCTACTAGCAATACACTAACACGGGATATACTACTAACAATACACTAACACGGGGTCTACTAACAATACACTAACACGGGGTCTACTAACAATACACTAACACGGGATCTACTAACAATACACTAACACGGGATCTACTACTAACAATACACTAACACGGGGTCTACTACTAACAATACACTAACACGGGGTCTACTAACAATACACTAACACGGGATATACTACTAACAATACACTAACACGGGGTCTACTAACAATACACTAACACGGGATCTACTAACAATACACTAACACGGGATCTACTACTAACAATACACTAACACGGGATCTACTAACAATACACTAACACGGGGTCTACTACTAACAATACACTAACACGGGGTCTACTAACAATACACTAACACGGGGTCTACTACTAACAATACACTAACACGGGGTCTACTACTAACAATACACTAACACGGGGTCTACTAACAATACACTAACACAGGGTCTACTACTAACAATACACTAACACGGGGTCTACTACTAACAATACACTAACACGGGGTCTACTACTAACAATACACTAACACGGGGTCTACTACTAACAATACACTTACACGGGATCTACTAACAATACACTAACACGGGGTCTACTAACAATACACTAACACGGGATCTACTAACAATACACTAACACGGGGTCTACTAACAATACACTAACACGGGGTCTACTAACAATACACTAACACGGGATCTACTAACAATACATTAACACGGGGTATACTAACAATACACTAACACGGGGTCTGCTACTAACAATACACTAACACGGGATCTACTAACAATACACTAACACGGGATCTACTAACAATACACTAACACGGGATCTACTAACAATACACTAACACGGGATCTACTAACAATACACTAACACGGGATCTACTAACAATACACTAACACGGGGTCTACTACTAACAATACACTAACACGGGGTCTACTACTAACAATACACTAACACGGGGTCTACTACTAACAATACACTAACACGGGGTCTACTAACAATACACTAACACGGGGTCTACTAACAATACACTAACACGGGGTCTACTAACAATACACTAACACGGGATCTACTACTAACAATACACTAACACGGGGTCTACTAACAATACACTAACACGGGATCTACTACTAACAATACACTAACACGGGATCTACTAACAATACACTAACACGGGATCTACTAACAATACACTAACACGGGGTCTACTACTAACAATACACTAACACGTGATCTACTACTAACAATACACTAACACGTGATCTACTACTAACAATACACTAACACGGGGTCTACTACTAACAATACACTAACACGGGATCTACTAACAATACACTAACACGGGGTCTACTACTAACAATACACTAACACGGGGTCTACTAACAATACACTAACACGGGATATACTACTAACAATACACTAACACGGGGTCTACTAACAATACACTAACACGGGGTCTACTAACAATACACTAACACGGGGTCTACTAACAATACACTAACACGGGATATACTACTAACAATACACTAACACGGGGTCTACTAACAATACACTAACACGGGATCTACTAACAATACACTAACACGGGATCTACTACTAACAATACACTAACACGGGGTCTACTACTAACAATACACTAACACGGGGTCTACTAACAATACACTAACACGGGATCTACTACTAACAATGCACTAACACGGGATCTACTAACAATACACTAACACGGGATCTACTACTAACAATACACTAACACGGGATCTACTAACAATACACTAACACGGGATCTACTACTAACAATACACTAACACGGGATCTACTAACAATACACTAACACGGGGTCTACTAACAATACACTAACACGGGATCTACTAACAATACACTAACACGGGATCTACTAACAATACACTAACACGGGGTCTACTACTAACAATACACTAACACGGGGTCTACTAACAATACACTAACACGGGGTCTACTACTAACAATACACTAACACGGGGTCTACTACTAACAATACACTAACACGGGGTCTACTAACAATACACTAACACGGGGTCTACTACTAACAATACACTAACACGGGGTCTACTACTAACAATACACTAACACGGGGTCTACTACTAACAATACACTAACACGGGGTCTACTACTAACAATACACTTACACGGGATCTACTAACAATACACTAACACGGGGTCTACTAACAATACACTAACACGGGATCTACTAACAATACACTAACACGGGGTCTACTAACAATACACTAACACGGGGTCTACTAACAATACACTAACACGGGATCTACTAACAATACATTAACACGGGGTATACTAACAATACACTAACACGGGGTCTGCTACTAACAATACACTAACACGGGATCTACTAACAATACACTAACACGGGATCTACTAACAATACACTAACACGGGATCTACTAACAATACACTAACACGGGATCTACTAACAATACACTAACACGGGATCTACTAACAATACACTAACACGGGGTCTACTACTAACAATACACTAACACGGGGTCTACTACTAACAATACACTAAGACGGGGTCTACTAACAATACACTAACACGGGGTCTACTACTAACAATACACTAACACGGGATCTACTAATAATACACTAACACGGGATATACTACTAACAATACACTAACACGGGGTCTACTAACAATACACTAACACGGGGTCTACTAACAATACACTAACACGGGGTCTACTAACAATACACTAACACGGGATATACTACTAACAATACACTAACACGGGGTCTACTAACAATACACTAACACGGGATCTACTAACAATACACTAACACGGGATCTACTACTAACAATACACTAACACGGGGTCTACTACTAACAATACACTAACACGGGGTCTACTAACAATACACTAACACGGGATATACTACTAACAATACACTAACACGGGGTCTACTAACAATACACTAACACGGGATCTACTAACAATACACTAACACGGGATCTACTACTAACAATACACTAACACGGGATCTACTAACAATACACTAACACGGGGTCTACTACTAACAATACACTAACACGGGGTCTACTAACAATACACTAACACGGGGTCTACTACTAACAATACACTAACACGGGGTCTACTACTAACAATACACTAACACGGGGTCTACTAACAATACACTAACACGGGGTCTACTACTAACAATACACTAACACGGGATCTACTACTAACAATACACTAACACGGGATCTACTAACAATACACTAACACGGGGTCTACTAACAATACACTAACACGGGATCTACTAACAATACACTAACACGGGATCTACTAACAATACACTAACACGGGGTCTACTACTAACAATACACTAACACGGGGTCTACTAACAATACACTAACACGGGATATACTACTAACAATACACTAACACGGGGTCTACTAACAATACACTAACACGGGGTCTACTAACAATACACTAACACGGGGTCTACTAACAATACACTAACACGGGATGTACTACTAACAATACACTAACACGGGGTCTACTAACAATACACTAACACGGGATCTACTAACAATACACTAACACGGGATATACTACTAACAATACACTAACACGGGGTCTACTAACAATACACTAACACGGGATCTACTAACAATACACTAACACAGGATCTACTACTAACAATACACTAACACGGGATCTACTAACAATACACTAACACGGGGTCTACTACTAACAATACACTAACACGGGGTCTACTAACAATACACTAACACGGGATCTACTAACAATACACTAACACGGGATATACTACTAACAATACACTAACACGGGGTCTACTAACAATACACTAACACGGGGTCTACTAACAATACACTAACACGGGGTCTACTAACAATACACTAACACGGGATATACTACTAACAATACACTAACACGGGGTCTACTAACAATACACTAACACGGGATCTACTAACAATACACTAACACGGGATCTACTACTAACAATACACTAACACGGGGTCTACTACTAACAATACACTAACACGGGGTCTACTAACAATACACTAACACGGGATATACTACTAACAATACACTAACACGGGGTCTACTAACAATACACTAACACGGGATCTACTAACAATACACTAACACGGGGTCTACTACTAACAATACACTAACACGGGGTCTACTAACAATACACTAACACGGGATCTACTAACAATACACTAACACGGGATATACTACTAACAATACACTAACACGGGGTCTACTAACAATACACTAACACGGGGTCTACTAACAATACACTAACACGGGATCTACTAACAATACACTAACACGGGATCTACTACTAACAATACACTAACACGGGGTCTACTACTAACAATACACTAACACGGGGTCTACTAACAATACACTAACACGGGATATACTACTAACAATACACTAACACGGGGTCTACTAACAATACACTAACACGGGATCTACTAACAATACACTAACACGGGATCTACTACTAACAATACACTAACACGGGATCTACTAACAATACACTAACACGGGGTCTACTACTAACAATACACTAACACGGGGTCTACTAACAATACACTAACACGGGGTCTACTACTAACAATACACTAACACGGGGTCTACTACTAACAATACACTAACACGGGGTCTACTAACAATACACTAACACGGGGTCTACTACTAACAATACACTAACACGGGGTCTACTACTAACAATACACTAACACGGGGTCTACTACTAACAATACACTAACACGGGGTCTACTACTAACAATACACTTACACGGGATCTACTAACAATACACTAACACGGGGTCTACTAACAATACACTAACACGGGATCTACTAACAATACACTAACACGGGGTCTACTAACAATACACTAACACGGGGTCTACTAACAATACACTAACACGGGATCTACTAACAATACATTAACACGGGGTATACTAACAATACACTAACACGGGGTCTGCTACTAACAATACACTAACACGGGATCTACTAACAATACACTAACACGGGATCTACTAACAATACACTAACACGGGATCTACTAACAATACACTAACACGGGATCTACTAACAATACACTAACACGGGATCTACTAACAATACACTAACACGGGGTCTACTACTAACAATACACTAACACGGGGTCTACTACTAACAATACACTAACACGGGGTCTACTACTAACAATACACTAACACGGGGTCTACTAACAATACACTAACACGGGGTCTACTAACAATACACTAACACGGGGTCTACTAACAATACACTAACACGGGATCTACTACTAACAATACACTAACACGGGGTCTACTAACAATACACTAACACGGGATCTACTACTAACAATACACTAACACGGGATCTACTAACAATACACTAACACGGGATCTACTAACAATACACTAACACGGGGTCTACTACTAACAATACACTAACACGTGATCTACTACTAACAATACACTAACACGTGATCTACTACTAACAATACACTAACACGGGGTCTACTACTAACAATACACTAACACGGGATCTACTAACAATACACTAACACGGGGTCTACTACTAACAATACACTAACACGGGGTCTACTAACAATACACTAACACGGGATATACTACTAACAATACACTAACACGGGGTCTACTAACAATACACTAACACGGGGTCTACTAACAATACACTAACACGGGGTCTACTAACAATACACTAACACGGGATATACTACTAACAATACACTAACACGGGGTCTACTAACAATACACTAACACGGGATCTACTAACAATACACTATCACGGGATCTACTACTAACAATACACTAACACGGGGTCTACTACTAACAATACACTAACACGGGGTCTACTAACAATACACTAACACGGGATCTACTACTAACAATGCACTAACACGGGATCTACTAACAATACACTAACACGGGATCTACTACTAACAATACACTAACACGGGATCTACTAACAATACACTAACACGGGATCTACTACTAACAATACACTAACACGGGATCTACTAACAATACACTAACACGGGGTCTACTAACAATACACTAACACGGGATCTACTAACAATACACTAACACGGGATCTACTAACAATACACTAACACGGGGTCTACTACTAACAATACACTAACACGGGGTCTACTAACAATACACTAACACGGGGTCTACTACTAACAATACACTAACACGGGGTCTACTACTAACAATACACTAACACGGGGTCTACTAACAATACACTAACACGGGGTCTACTACTAACAATACACTAACACGGGGTCTACTACTAACAATACACTAACACGGGGTCTACTACTAACAATACACTAACACGGGGTCTACTACTAACAATACACTTACACGGGATCTACTAACAATACACTAACACGGGGTCTACTAACAATACACTAACACGGGATCTACTAACAATACACTAACACGGGGTCTACTAACAATACACTAACACGGGGTCTACTAACAATACACTAACACGGGATCTACTAACAATACATTAACACGGGGTATACTAACAATACACTAACACGGGGTCTGCTACTAACAATACACTAACACGGGATCTACTAACAATACACTAACACGGGATCTACTAACAATACACTAACACGGGATCTACTAACAATACACTAACACGGGATCTACTAACAATACACTAACACGGGATCTACTAACAATACACTAACACGGGGTCTACTACTAACAATACACTAACACGGGGTCTACTACTAACAATACACTAAGACGGGGTCTACTAACAATACACTAACACGGGGTCTACTACTAACAATACACTAACACGGGATCTACTAACAATACACTAACACGGGGTCTACTAACAATACACTAACACGGGATCTACTAACAATACACTAACACGGGATCTACTAACAATACACTAACACGGGGTCTACTACTAACAATACACTAACACGGGGTCTACTAACAATACACTAACACGGGATATACTACTAACAATACACTAACACGGGGTCTACTAACAATACACTAACACGGGATCTACTAACAATACACTAACACGGGGTCTACTAACAATACACTAACACGGGATATACTACTAACAATACACTAACACGGGGTCTACTAACAATACACTAACACGGGGTCTACTAACAATACACTAACACGGGGTCTACTAACAATACACTAACACGGGATGTACTACTAACAATACACTAACACGGGGTCTACTAACAATACACTAACACGGGATCTACTAACAATACACTAACACGGGATATACTACTAACAATACACTAACACGGGGTCTACTAACAATACACTAACACGGGATCTACTAACAATACACTAACACAGGATCTACTACTAACAATACACTAACACGGGATCTACTAACAATACACTAACACGGGGTCTACTACTAACAATACACTAACACGGGGTCTACTAACAATACACTAACACGGGATCTACTAACAATACACTAACACGGGATATACTACTAACAATACACTAACACGGGGTCTACTAACAATACACTAACACGGGGTCTACTAACAATACACTAACACGGGGTCTACTAACAATACACTAACACGGGATATACTACTAACAATACACTAACACGGGGTCTACTAACAATACACTAACACGGGATCTACTAACAATACACTAACACGGGATCTACTACTAACAATACACTAACACGGGGTCTACTACTAACAATACACTAACACGGGGTCTACTAACAATACACTAACACGGGATATACTACTAACAATACACTAACACGGGGTCTACTAACAATACACTAACACGGGATCTACTAACAATACACTAACACGGGGTCTACTACTAACAATACACTAACACGGGGTCTACTAACAATACACTAACACGGGATCTACTAGCAATACACTAACACGGGATATACTACTAACAATACACTAACACGGGGTCTACTAACAATACACTAACACGGGGTCTACTAACAATACACTAACACGGGATCTACTAACAATACACTAACACGGGATCTACTACTAACAATACACTAACACGGGGTCTACTACTAACAATACACTAACACGGGGTCTACTAACAATACACTAACACGGGATATACTACTAACAATACACTAACACGGGGTCTACTAACAATACACTAACACGGGATCTACTAACAATACACTAACACGGGATCTACTACTAACAATACACTAACACGGGATCTACTAACAATACACTAACACGGGGTCTACTACTAACAATACACTAACACGGGGTCTACTAACAATACACTAACACGGGGTCTACTACTAACAATACACTAACACGGGGTCTACTACTAACAATACACTAACACGGGGTCTACTAACAATACACTAACACAGGGTCTACTACTAACAATACACTAACACGGGGTCTACTACTAACAATACACTAACACGGGGTCTACTACTAACAATACACTAACACGGGGTCTACTACTAACAATACACTTACACGGGATCTACTAACAATACACTAACACGGGGTCTACTAACAATACACTAACACGGGATCTACTAACAATACACTAACACGGGGTCTACTAACAATACACTAACACGGGGTCTACTAACAATACACTAACACGGGATCTACTAACAATACATTAACACGGGGTATACTAACAATACACTAACACGGGGTCTGCTACTAACAATACACTAACACGGGATCTACTAACAATACACTAACACGGGATCTACTAACAATACACTAACACGGGATCTACTAACAATACACTAACACGGGATCTACTAACAATACACTAACACGGGATCTACTAACAATACACTAACACGGGGTCTACTACTAACAATACACTAACACGGGGTCTACTACTAACAATACACTAACACGGGGTCTACTACTAACAATACACTAACACGGGGTCTACTAACAATACACTAACACGGGGTCTACTAACAATACACTAACACGGGGTCTACTAACAATACACTAACACGGGATCTACTACTAACAATACACTAACACGGGGTCTACTAACAATACACTAACACGGGATCTACTACTAACAATACACTAACACGGGATCTACTAACAATACACTAACACGGGATCTACTAACAATACACTAACACGGGGTCTACTACTAACAATACACTAACACGTGATCTACTACTAACAATACACTAACACGTGATCTACTACTAACAATACACTAACACGGGGTCTACTACTAACAATACACTAACACGGGATCTACTAACAATACACTAACACGGGGTCTACTACTAACAATACACTAACACGGGGTCTACTAACAATACACTAACACGGGATATACTACTAACAATACACTAACACGGGGTCTACTAACAATACACTAACACGGGGTCTACTAACAATACACTAACACGGGGTCTACTAACAATACACTAACACGGGATATACTACTAACAATACACTAACACGGGGTCTACTAACAATACACTAACACGGGATCTACTAACAATACACTAACACGGGATCTACTACTAACAATACACTAACACGGGGTCTACTACTAACAATACACTAACACGGGGTCTACTAACAATACACTAACACGGGATCTACTACTAACAATGCACTAACACGGGATCTACTAACAATACACTAACACGGGATCTACTACTAACAATACACTAACACGGGATCTACTAACAATACACTAACACGGGATCTACTACTAACAATACACTAACACGGGATCTACTAACAATACACTAACACGGGGTCTACTAACAATACACTAACACGGGATCTACTAACAATACACTAACACGGGATCTACTAACAATACACTAACACGGGGTCTACTACTAACAATACACTAACACGGGGTCTACTAACAATACACTAACACGGGGTCTACTACTAACAATACACTAACACGGGGTCTACTACTAACAATACACTAACACGGGGTCTACTAACAATACACTAACACGGGGTCTACTACTAACAATACACTAACACGGGGTCTACTACTAACAATACACTAACACGGGGTCTACTACTAACAATACACTAACACGGGGTCTACTACTAACAATACACTTACACGGGATCTACTAACAATACACTAACACGGGGTCTACTAACAATACACTAACACGGGATCTACTAACAATACACTAACACGGGGTCTACTAACAATACACTAACACGGGGTCTACTAACAATACACTAACACGGGATCTACTAACAATACATTAACACGGGGTATACTAACAATACACTAACACGGGGTCTGCTACTAACAATACACTAACACGGGATCTACTAACAATACACTAACACGGGATCTACTAACAATACACTAACACGGGATCTACTAACAATACACTAACACGGGATCTACTAACAATACACTAACACGGGATCTACTAACAATACACTAACACGGGGTCTACTACTAACAATACACTAACACGGGGTCTACTACTAACAATACACTAAGACGGGGTCTACTAACAATACACTAACACGGGGTCTACTACTAACAATACACTAACACGGGATCTACTAATAATACACTAACACGGGATATACTACTAACAATACACTAACACGGGGTCTACTAACAATACACTAACACGGGGTCTACTAACAATACACTAACACGGGGTCTACTAACAATACACTAACACGGGATATACTACTAACAATACACTAACACGGGGTCTACTAACAATACACTAACACGGGATCTACTAACAATACACTAACACGGGATCTACTACTAACAATACACTAACACGGGGTCTACTACTAACAATACACTAACACGGGGTCTACTAACAATACACTAACACGGGATATACTACTAACAATACACTAACACGGGGTCTACTAACAATACACTAACACGGGATCTACTAACAATACACTAACACGGGATCTACTACTAACAATACACTAACACGGGATCTACTAACAATACACTAACACGGGGTCTACTACTAACAATACACTAACACGGGGTCTACTAACAATACACTAACACGGGGTCTACTACTAACAATACACTAACACGGGGTCTACTACTAACAATACACTAACACGGGGTCTACTAACAATACACTAACACGGGGTCTACTACTAACAATACACTAACACGGGATCTACTACTAACAATACACTAACACGGGATCTACTAACAATACACTAACACGGGGTCTACTAACAATACACTAACACGGGATCTACTAACAATACACTAACACGGGATCTACTAACAATACACTAACACGGGGTCTACTACTAACAATACACTAACACGGGGTCTACTAACAATACACTAACACGGGATATACTACTAACAATACACTAACACGGGGTCTACTAACAATACACTAACACGGGGTCTACTAACAATACACTAACACGGGGTCTACTAACAATACACTAACACGGGATGTACTACTAACAATACACTAACACGGGGTCTACTAACAATACACTAACACGGGATCTACTAACAATACACTAACACGGGATATACTACTAACAATACACTAACACGGGGTCTACTAACAATACACTAACACGGGATCTACTAACAATACACTAACACAGGATCTACTACTAACAATACACTAACACGGGATCTACTAACAATACACTAACACGGGGTCTACTACTAACAATACACTAACACGGGGTCTACTAACAATACACTAACACGGGATCTACTAACAATACACTAACACGGGATATACTACTAACAATACACTAACACGGGGTCTACTAACAATACACTAACACGGGGTCTACTAACAATACACTAACACGGGGTCTACTAACAATACACTAACACGGGATATACTACTAACAATACACTAACACGGGGTCTACTAACAATACACTAACACGGGATCTACTAACAATACACTAACACGGGATCTACTACTAACAATACACTAACACGGGGTCTACTACTAACAATACACTAACACGGGGTCTACTAACAATACACTAACACGGGATATACTACTAACAATACACTAACACGGGGTCTACTAACAATACACTAACACGGGATCTACTAACAATACACTAACACGGGGTCTACTACTAACAATACACTAACACGGGGTCTACTAACAATACACTAACACGGGATCTACTAACAATACACTAACACGGGATATACTACTAACAATACACTAACACGGGGTCTACTAACAATACACTAACACGGGGTCTACTAACAATACACTAACACGGGATCTACTAACAATACACTAACACGGGATCTACTACTAACAATACACTAACACGGGGTCTACTACTAACAATACACTAACACGGGGTCTACTAACAATACACTAACACGGGATATACTACTAACAATACACTAACACGGGGTCTACTAACAATACACTAACACGGGATCTACTAACAATACACTAACACGGGATCTACTACTAACAATACACTAACACGGGATCTACTAACAATACACTAACACGGGGTCTACTACTAACAATACACTAACACGGGGTCTACTAACAATACACTAACACGGGGTCTACTACTAACAATACACTAACACGGGGTCTACTACTAACAATACACTAACACGGGGTCTACTAACAATACACTAACACGGGGTCTACTACTAACAATACACTAACACGGGGTCTACTACTAACAATACACTAACACGGGGTCTACTACTAACAATACACTAACACGGGGTCTACTACTAACAATACACTTACACGGGATCTACTAACAATACACTAACACGGGGTCTACTAACAATACACTAACACGGGATCTACTAACAATACACTAACACGGGGTCTACTAACAATACACTAACACGGGGTCTACTAACAATACACTAACACGGGATCTACTAACAATACATTAACACGGGGTATACTAACAATACACTAACACGGGGTCTGCTACTAACAATACACTAACACGGGATCTACTAACAATACACTAACACGGGATCTACTAACAATACACTAACACGGGATCTACTAACAATACACTAACACGGGATCTACTAACAATACACTAACACGGGATCTACTAACAATACACTAACACGGGGTCTACTACTAACAATACACTAACACGGGGTCTACTACTAACAATACACTAACACGGGGTCTACTACTAACAATACACTAACACGGGGTCTACTAACAATACACTAACACGGGGTCTACTAACAATACACTAACACGGGGTCTACTAACAATACACTAACACGGGATCTACTACTAACAATACACTAACACGGGGTCTACTAACAATACACTAACACGGGATCTACTACTAACAATACACTAACACGGGATCTACTAACAATACACTAACACGGGATCTACTAACAATACACTAACACGGGGTCTACTACTAACAATACACTAACACGTGATCTACTACTAACAATACACTAACACGTGATCTACTACTAACAATACACTAACACGGGGTCTACTACTAACAATACACTAACACGGGATCTACTAACAATACACTAACACGGGGTCTACTACTAACAATACACTAACACGGGGTCTACTAACAATACACTAACACGGGATATACTACTAACAATACACTAACACGGGGTCTACTAACAATACACTAACACGGGGTCTACTAACAATACACTAACACGGGGTCTACTAACAATACACTAACACGGGATATACTACTAACAATACACTAACACGGGGTCTACTAACAATACACTAACACGGGATCTACTAACAATACACTATCACGGGATCTACTACTAACAATACACTAACACGGGGTCTACTACTAACAATACACTAACACGGGGTCTACTAACAATACACTAACACGGGATCTACTACTAACAATGCACTAACACGGGATCTACTAACAATACACTAACACGGGATCTACTACTAACAATACACTAACACGGGATCTACTAACAATACACTAACACGGGATCTACTACTAACAATACACTAACACGGGATCTACTAACAATACACTAACACGGGGTCTACTAACAATACACTAACACGGGATCTACTAACAATACACTAACACGGGATCTACTAACAATACACTAACACGGGGTCTACTACTAACAATACACTAACACGGGGTCTACTAACAATACACTAACACGGGGTCTACTACTAACAATACACTAACACGGGGTCTACTACTAACAATACACTAACACGGGGTCTACTAACAATACACTAACACGGGGTCTACTACTAACAATACACTAACACGGGGTCTACTACTAACAATACACTAACACGGGGTCTACTACTAACAATACACTAACACGGGGTCTACTACTAACAATACACTTACACGGGATCTACTAACAATACACTAACACGGGGTCTACTAACAATACACTAACACGGGATCTACTAACAATACACTAACACGGGGTCTACTAACAATACACTAACACGGGGTCTACTAACAATACACTAACACGGGATCTACTAACAATACATTAACACGGGGTATACTAACAATACACTAACACGGGGTCTGCTACTAACAATACACTAACACGGGATCTACTAACAATACACTAACACGGGATCTACTAACAATACACTAACACGGGATCTACTAACAATACACTAACACGGGATCTACTAACAATACACTAACACGGGATCTACTAACAATACACTAACACGGGGTCTACTACTAACAATACACTAACACGGGGTCTACTACTAACAATACACTAAGACGGGGTCTACTAACAATACACTAACACGGGGTCTACTACTAACAATACACTAACACGGGATCTACTAATAATACACTAACACGGGATATACTACTAACAATACACTAACACGGGGTCTACTAACAATACACTAACACGGGGTCTACTAACAATACACTAACACGGGGTCTACTAACAATACACTAACACGGGATATACTACTAACAATACACTAACACGGGGTCTACTAACAATACACTAACACGGGATCTACTAACAATACACTAACACGGGATCTACTACTAACAATACACTAACACGGGGTCTACTACTAACAATACACTAACACGGGGTCTACTAACAATACACTAACACGGGATATACTACTAACAATACACTAACACGGGGTCTACTAACAATACACTAACACGGGATCTACTAACAATACACTAACACGGGATCTACTACTAACAATACACTAACACGGGATCTACTAACAATACACTAACACGGGGTCTACTACTAACAATACACTAACACGGGGTCTACTAACAATACACTAACACGGGGTCTACTACTAACAATACACTAACACGGGGTCTACTACTAACAATACACTAACACGGGGTCTACTAACAATACACTAACACGGGGTCTACTACTAACAATACACTAACACGGGGTCTACTACTAACAATACACTAACACGGGGTCTACTTCTAACATACACTAACACGGGGTCTACTACTAACAATACACTTACACGGGATCTACTAACAATACACTAACACGGGGTCTACTAACAATACACTAACACGGGATCTACTAACAATACACTAACACGGGGTCTACTAACAATACACTAACACGGGGTCTACTAACAATACACTAACACGGGATCTACTAACAATACATTAACACGGGGTATACTAACAATACACTAACACGGGGTCTGCTACTAACAATACACTAACACGGGATCTACTAACAATACACTAACACGGGATCTACTAACAATACACTAACACGGGATCTACTAACAATACACTAACACGGGATCTACTAACAATACACTAACACGGGATCTACTAACAATACACTAACACGGGGTCTACTACTAACAATACACTAACACGGGGTCTACTACTAACAATACACTAACACGGGGTCTACTACTAACAATACACTAACACGGGGTCTACTAACAATACACTAACACGGGGTCTACTAACAATACACTAACACGGGGTCTACTAACAATACACTAACACGGGATCTACTACTAACAATACACTAACACGGGGTCTACTAACAATACACTAACACGGGATCTACTACTAACAATACACTAACACGGGATCTACTAACAATACACTAACACGGGATCTACTAACAATACACTAACACGGGGTCTACTAAAAACAATACACTAACACGTGATCTACTACTAACAATACACTAACACGTGATCTACTACTAACAATACACTAACACGGGGTCTACTACTAACAATACACTAACACGGGATATACTACTAACAATACACTAACACGGGGTCTACTAACAATACACTAACACGGGGTCTACTAACAATACACTAACACGGGGTCTACTAACAATACACTAACACGGGATATACTACTAACAATACACTAACACGGGGTCTACTAACAATACACTAACACGGGATCTACTAACAATACACTAACACGGGATCTACTACTAACAATACACTAACACGGGGTCTACTACTAACAATACACTAACACGGGGTCTACTAACAATACACTAACACGGGATCTACTACTAACAATGCACTAACACGGGATCTACTAACAATACACTAACACGGGATCTACTACTAACAATACACTAACACGGGATCTACTAACAATACACTAACACGGGATCTACTACTAACAATACACTAACACGGGATCTACTAACAATACACTAACACGGGGTCTACTAACAATACACTAACACGGGATCTACTAACAATACACTAACACGGGGTCTACTACTAACAATACACTAACACGGGGTCTACTAACAATACACTAACACGGGATATACTACTAACAATACACTAACACGGGGTCTACTAACAATACACTAACACGGGGTCTACTAACAATACACTAACACGGGATCTACTAACAATACACTAACACGGGGTCTACTAACAATACACTAACACGGGGTCTACTAACAATACACTAACACGGGATCTACTAACAATACATTAACACGGGGTATACTAACAATACACTAACACGGGGTCTGCTACTAACAATACACTAACACGGGATCTACAAACAATACACTAACACGGGATCTACTAACAATACACTAACACGGGATCTACTAACAATACACTAACACGGGATCTACTAACAATACACTAACACGGGGTCTACTACTAACAATACACTAACACGGGGTCTACTACTAACAATACACTAACACGGGGTCTACTACTAACAATACACTAACACGGGGTCTACTAACAATACACTAACACGGGGTCTACTAACAATACACTAACACGGGGTCTACTAACAATACACTAACACGGGATCTACTACTAACAATACACTAACACGGGATCTACTAACAATACACTAACACGGGATCTACTACTAACAATACACTAACACGTGATCTACTACTAACAATACACTAACACGTGATCTACTACTAACAATACACTAACACGGGGTCTACTACTAACAATACACTAACACGGGATCTACTAACAATACACTAACACGGGGTCTACTACTAACAATACACTAACACGGGGTCTACTAACAATACACTAACACGGGATATACTACTAACAATACACTAACACGGGGTCTACTAACAATACACTAACACGGGGTCTACTAACAATACACTAACACGGGGTCTACTAACAATACACTAACACGGGATATACTACTAACAATACACTAACACGGGGTCTACTAACAATACACTAACACGGGATCTACTAACAATACACTAACACGGGATCTACTACTAACAATACACTAACACGGGGTCTACTACTAACAATACACTAACACGGGGTCTACTAACAATACACTAACACGGGATCTACTACTAACAATGCACTAACACGGGATCTACTAACAATACACTAACACGGGATCTACTACTAACAATACACTAACACGGGATCTACTAACAATACACTAACACGGGATCTACTACTAACAATACACTAACACGGGATCTACTAACAATACACTAACACGGGATCTACTAACAATACACTAACACGGGATCTACTAACAATACACTAACACGGGATCTACTAACAATACACTAACACGGGGTCTACTACTAACAATACACTAACACGGGGTCTACTAACAATACACTAACACGGGGTCTACTACTAACAATACACTAACACAGGGTCTACTACTAACAATACACTAACACGGGGTCTACTAACAATACACTAACACGGGGTCTACTACTAACAATACACTAACACGGGGTCTACTACTAACAATACACTAACACGGGGTCTACTACTAACAATACACTAACACGGGGTCTACTACTAACAATACACTTACACGGGATCTACTAACAATACACTAACACGGGGTCTACTAACAATACACTAACACGGGATCTACTAACAATACACTAACACGGGGTCTACTAACAATACACTAACACGGGGTCTACTAACAATACACTAACACGGGATCTACTAACAATACATTAACACGGGGTATACTAACAATACACTAACACGGGGTCTGCTACTAACAATACACTAACACGGGATCTACTAACAATACACTAACACGGGATCTACTAACAATACACTAACACGGGATCTACTAACAATACACTAACACGGGATCTACTAACAATACACTAACACGGGGTCTACTACTAACAATACACTAACACGGGGTCTACTACTAACAATACACTAAGACGGGGTCTACTAACAATACACTAACACGGGGTCTACTACTAACAATACACTAACACGGGATCTACTAATAATACACTAACACGGGATATACTACTAACAATACACTAACACGGGGTCTACTAACAATACACTAACACGGGGTCTACTAACAATACACTAACACGGGGTCTACTAACAATACACTAACACGGGATATACTACTAACAATACACTAACACGGGGTCTACTAACAATACACTAACACGGGATCTACTAACAATACACTAACACGGGATCTACTACTAACAATACACTAACACGGGGTCTACTACTAACAATACACTAACACGGGGTCTACTAACAATACACTAACACGGGATATACTACTAACAATACACTAACACGGGGTCTACTAACAATACACTAACACGGGATCTACTAACAATACACTAACACGGGATCTACTACTAACAATACACTAACACGGGATCTACTAACAATACACTAACACGGGGTCTACTACTAACAATACACTAACACGGGGTCTACTAACAATACACTAACACGGGGTCTACTACTAACAATACACTAACACGGGGTCTACTACTAACAATACACTAACACGGGGTCTACTAACAATACACTAACACGGGGTCTACTACTAACAATACACTAACACGGGGTCTACTACTAACAATACACTAACACGGGGTCTACTACTAACATACACTAACACGGGGTCTACTACTAACAATACACTTACACGGGATCTACTAACAATACACTAACACGGGGTCTACTAACAATACACTAACACGGGATCTACTAACAATACACTAACACGGGGTCTACTAACAATACACTAACACGGGGTCTACTAACAATACACTAACACGGGATCTACTAACAATACATTAACACGGGGTATACTAACAATACACTAACACGGGGTCTGCTACTAACAATACACTAACACGGGATCTACTAACAATACACTAACACGGGATCTACTAACAATACACTAACACGGGATCTACTAACAATACACTAACACGGGATCTACTAACAATACACTAACACGGGATCTACTAACAATACACTAACACGGGGTCTACTACTAACAATACACTAACACGGGGTCTACTACTAACAATACACTAACACGGGGTCTACTACTAACAATACACTAACACGGGGTCTACTAACAATACACTAACACGGGGTCTACTAACAATACACTAACACGGGGTCTACTAACAATACACTAACACGGGATCTACTACTAACAATACACTAACACGGGGTCTACTAACAATACACTAACACGGGATCTACTACTAACAATACACTAACACGGGATCTACTAACAATACACTAACACGGGATCTACTAACAATACACTAACACGGGGTCTACTACTAACAATACACTAACACGTGATCTACTACTAACAATACACTAACACGTGATCTACTACTAACAATACACTAACACGGGGTCTACTACTAACAATACACTAACACGGGATCTACTAACAATACACTAACACGGGGTCTACTACTAACAATACACTAACACGGGGTCTACTAACAATACACTAACACGGGATATACTACTAACAATACACTAACACGGGGTCTACTAACAATACACTAACACGGGGTCTACTAACAATACACTAACACGGGGTCTACTAACAATAC
Source organism: Ostrea edulis (assembly GCF_947568905.1). Taxonomy (NCBI): domain Eukaryota; kingdom Metazoa; phylum Mollusca; class Bivalvia; order Ostreida; family Ostreidae; genus Ostrea; species Ostrea edulis. The sequence goes on from NC_079170.1 coordinate 3,406,266, forward strand.
ACTAACACGGGATATACTACTAACAATACACTAACACGGGGTCTACTAACAATACACTAACACGGGATCTACTAACAATACACTAACACGGGATCTACTACTAACAATACACTAACACGGGGTCTACTACTAACAATACACTAACACGGGGTCTACTAACAATACACTAACACGGGATCTACTACTAACAATGCACTAACACGGGATCTACTAACAATACACTAACACGGGATCTACTACTAACAATACACTAACACGGGATCTACTAACAATACACTAACACGGGATCTACTACTAACAATACACTAACACGGGATCTACTAACAATACACTAACACGGGGTCTACTAACAATACACTAACACGGGATCTACTAACAATACACTAACACGGGGTCTACTACTAACAATACACTAACACGGGGTCTACTAACAATACACTAACACGGGATATACTACTAACAATACACTAACACGGGGTCTACTAACAATACACTAACACGGGGTCTACTAACAATACACTAACACGGGATCTACTAACAATACACTAACACGGGGTCTACTAACAATACACTAACACGGGGTCTACTAACAATACACTAACACGGGATCTACTAACAATACATTAACACGGGGTATACTAACAATACACTAACACGGGGTCTGCTACTAACAATACACTAACACGGGATCTACAAACAATACACTAACACGGGATCTACTAACAATACACTAACACGGGATCTACTATCAATACACTAACACGGGATCTACTAACAATACACTAACACGGGGTCTACTACTAACAATACACTAACACGGGGTCTACTACTAACAATACACTAACACGGGGTCTACTACTAACAATACACTAACACGGGGTCTACTAACAATACACTAACACGGGGTCTACTAACAATACACTAACACGGGGTCTACTAACAATACACTAACACGGGATCTACTACTAACAATACACTAACACGGGATCTACTAACAATACACTAACACGGGATCTACTACTAACAATACACTAACACGGGATCTACTAACAATACACTAACACGGGGTCTACTAACAATACACTAACACGGGATCTACTAACAATACACTAACACGGGATCTACTAACAATACACTAACACGGGGTCTACTACTAACAATACACTAACACGGGGTCTACTACTAACAATACACTAACACGGGATATACTACTAACAATACACTAACACGGGGTCTACTAACAATACACTAACACGGGGTCTACTAACAATACACTAACACGGGGTCTACTAACAATACACTAACACGGGATATACTACTAACAATACACTAACACGGGGTTTACTAACAATACACTAACACGGGATCTACTAACAATACACTAACACGGGATCTACTACTAACAATACACTAACACGGGGTCTACTACTAACAATACACTAACACGGGGTCTACTAACAATACACTAACACGGGATATACTACTAACAATACACTAACACGGGGTCTACTAACAATACACTAACACGGGATCTACTAACAATACACTAACACAGGATCTACTACTAACAATACACTAACACGGGATCTACTAACAATACACTAACACGGGGTCTACTACTAACAATACACTAACACGGGGTCTACTAACAATACACTAACACGGGATCTACTAACAATACACTAACACGGGATCTACTAACAATACACTAACACGGGATCTACTAACAATACACTAACACGGGGTCTACTAACAATACACTAACACGGGGTCTACTAACAATACACTAACACGGGATCTACTAACAATACATTAACACGGGGTATACTAACAATACACTAACACGGGGTCTGCTACTAACAATACACTAACACGGGATCTACTAACAATACACTAACACGGGATCTACTAACAATACACTAACACGGGATCTACTAACAATACACTAACACGGGATCTACTAACAATACACTAACACGGGATCTACTAACAATACACTAACACGGGGTCTACTACTAACAATACACTAACACGGGGTCTACTACTAACAATACACTAACACGGGGTCTACTACTAACAATACACTAACACGGGGTCTACTAACAATACACTAACACGGGGTCTACTAACAATACACTAACACGGGGTCTACTAACAATACACTAACACGGGATCTACTACTAACAATACACTAACACGGGGTCTACTAACAATACACTAACACGGGATCTACTACTAACAATACACTAACACGGGATCTACTAACAATACACTAACACGGGATCTACTAACAATACACTAACACGGGGTCTACTACTAACAATACACTAACACGTGATCTACTACTAACAATACACTAACACGTGATCTACTACTAACAATACACTAACACGGGGTCTACTACTAACAATACACTAACACGGGATCTACTAACAATACACTAACACGGGGTCTACTACTAACAATACACTAACACGGGGTCTACTAACAATACACTAACACGGGATATACTACTAACAATACACTAACACGGGGTCTACTAACAATACACTAACACGGGGTCTACTAACAATACACTAACACGGGGTCTACTAACAATACACTAACACGGGATATACTACTAACAATACACTAACACGGGGTCTACTAACAATACACTAACACGGGATCTACTAACAATACACTAACACGGGATCTACTACTAACAATACACTAACACGGGGTCTACTACTAACAATACACTAACACGGGGTCTACTAACAATACACTAACACGGGATCTACTACTAACAATGCACTAACACGGGATCTACTAACAATACACTAACACGGGATCTACTACTAACAATACACTAACACGGGATCTACTAACAATACACTAACACGGGATCTACTACTAACAATACACTAACACGGGATCTACTAACAATACACTAACACGGGGTCTACTAACAATACACTAACACGGGATCTACTAACAATACACTAACACGGGGTCTACTACTAACAATACACTAACACGGGGTCTACTAACAATACACTAACACGGGATATACTACTAACAATACACTAACACGGGGTCTACTAACAATACACTAACACGGGATCTACTAACAATACACTAACACGGGGTCTACTAACAATACACTAACACGGGATATACTACTAACAATACACTAACACGGGGTCTACTAACAATACACTAACATGGGATCTACTAACAATACACTAACACGGGATCTACTACTAACAATACACTAACACGGGGTCTACTACTAACAATACACTAACACGGGGTCTACTAACAATACACTAACACGGGATATACTACTAACAATACACTAACACGGGGTCTACTAACAATACACTAACACGGGATCTACTAACAATACACTAACACGGGATCTACTACTAACAATACACTAACACGGGATCTACTAACAATACACTAACACGGGGTCTACTACTAACAATACACTAACACGGGGTCTACTAACAATACACTAACACGGGATCTACTAACAATACACTAACACGGGATCTACTACTAACAATACACTAACACGGGATCTACTAACAATACACTAACACGGGATCTACTAACAATACACTAACACGGGATCTACTAACAATACACTAACACGGGGTCTACTACTAACAATACACTAACACGGGGTCTACTAGTAACAATACACTAACACGGGGTCTACTACTAACAATACACTAACACGGGGTCTACTACTAACAATACACTAACACGGGATCTACTAACAATACACTAACACGGGGTCTACTAACAATACACTAACACGGGATCTACTAACAATACACTAACACGGGGTCTACTAACAATACACTAACACGGGATCTACTAACAATACATTAACACGGGGTATACTAACAATACACTAACACGGGGTCTGCTACTAACAATACACTAACACGGGATCTACAAACAATACACTAACACGGGATCTACTAACAATACACTAACACGGGATCTACTAACAATACACTAACACGGGATCTACTAACAATACACTAACACGGGGTCTACTACTAACAATACACTAACACGGGGTCTACTACTAACAATACACTAACACGGGGTCTACTACTAACAATACACTAACACGGGGTCTACTAACAATACACTAACACGGGGTCTACTAACAATACACTAACACGGGGTCTACTAACAATACACTAACACGGGATCTACTACTAACAATACACTAACACGGGATCTACTAACAATACACTAACACGGGATCTACTACTAACAATACACTAACACGGGATCTACTAACAATACACTAACACGGGGTCTACTAACAATACACTAACACGGGATCTACTAACAATACACTAACACGGGATCTACTAACAATACACTAACACGGGGTCTACTACTAACAATACACTAACACGGGGTCTACTACTAACAATACACTAACACGGGATATACTACTAACAATACACTAACACGGGGTCTACTAACAATACACTAACACGGGGTCTACTAACAATACACTAACACGGGGTCTACTAACAATACACTAACACGGGATATACTACTAACAATACACTAACACGGGGTTTACTAACAATACACTAACACGGGATCTACTAACAATACACTAACACGGGATCTACTACTAACAATACACTAACACGGGGTCTACTACTAACAATACACTAACACGGGGTCTACTAACAATACACTAACACGGGATATACTACTAACAATACACTAACACGGGGTCTACTAACAATACACTAACACGGGATCTACTAACAATACACTAACACAGGATCTACTACTAACAATACACTAACACGGGATCTACTAACAATACACTAACACGGGGTCTACTACTAACAATACACTAACACGGGGTCTACTAACAATACACTAACACGGGATCTACTAACAATACACTAACACGGGATCTACTAACAATACACTAACACGGGATCTACTAACAATACACTAACACGGGGTCTACTAACAATACACTAACACGGGGTCTACTACTAACAATACACTAACACGGGGTCTACTACTAACAATACACTAACACGGGGTCTACTTCTAACAATACACTAACACGGGGTCTACTACTAACAATACACTAACACGGGATCTACTAACAATACACTAACACGGGGTCTACTAACAATACACTAACACGGGATCTACTAACAATACACTAACACGGGGTCTACTAACAATACATTAACACGGGGTCTACTAACAATACACTAACACGGGGTCTACTAACAATACATTAACACGGGGTCTACTAACAATACATTAACACGGGATCTACTAACAATACACTAACACGGGATCTACTAACAATACATTAACACGGGGTCTACTAACAATACACTAACACGGGGTCTACTAACAATACACTAACACGGGATCTACTACTAACAATACACTAACACGGGATCTACTAACAATACACTAACACGGGATCTACTACTAACAATACACTAACACGGGGTCTATTACTAACAATACACTAACACGGGGTCTACTACTAACAATACACTAACACGGGATCTACTAACAATACACTAACACGGGATATACTAACAATACACTAACACGGGATCTACTAACAATACACTAACACGGGATCTACTACTAACAATACACTAACACGGGATCTACTACTAACAATAAACTAACACGGGGTCTACTACTAACAATACACTAACACGGGATCTACTAACAATACACTAACACGGGATCTACTACTAACAATACACTAACACGGGATCTACTACTAACAATACACTAACACGGGGTCTACTAACAATACACTAACACGGGATCTACTAACAATACACTAACACGGGATATACTAACAATACACTAACACGGGGTCTACTAACAATACACTAACACGGGGTCTACTAACAATACACTAACACGGGATCTACTACTAACAATACACTAACACGGGATCTACTAACAATACACTAACACGGGGTCTACTACTAACAATACACTAACACGGGATCTACTAACAATACACTAACACGGGATATACTACTAACAATACACTAACACGGGGTCTACTACTAACAATACACTAACACGGGGTCTACTAACAATACACTAACACGGGGTCTACTAACAATACACTAACACGGGGTCTACTACTAACAATACACTAACACGGGGTCTACTACTAACAATACACTAACACGGGGTCTACTACTAAGAATACACTAACACGGGGTCTACTAACAATACACTAACACGGGATCTACTAACAATACACTAACACGGGATCTACTAACAATACACTAACACGGGATCTACTAACAATACACTAACACGGGGTCTACTACTAACAATACACTAACACGGGGTCTACTACTAACAATACACTAACACGGGGTCTACTACTAACAATACACTAACACGGGGTCTACTAACAATACACTAACACGGGGTCTACTAACAATACACTAACACGGGGTCTACTAACAATACACTAACACGGGATCTACTACTAACAATACACTAACACGGGGTCTACTAACAATACACTAACACGGGATCTACTACTAACAATACACTAACACGGGATCTACTAACAATACACTAACACGGGATCTACTAACAATACACTAACACGGGGTCTACTAAAAACAATACACTAACACGTGATCTACTACTAACAATACACTAACACGTGATCTACTACTAACAATACACTAACACGGGGTCTACTACTAACAATACACTAACACGGGATATACTACTAACAATACACTAACACGGGGTCTACTAACAATACACTAACACGGGGTCTACTAACAATACACTAACACGGGGTCTACTAACAATACACTAACACGGGATATACTACTAACAATACACTAACACGGGGTCTACTAACAATACACTAACACGGGATCTACTAACAATACACTAACACGGGATCTACTACTAACAATACACTAACACGGGGTCTACTACTAACAATACACTAACACGGGGTCTACTAACAATACACTAACACGGGATCTACTACTAACAATGCACTAACACGGGATCTACTAACAATACACTAACACGGGATCTACTACTAACAATACACTAACACGGGATCTACTAACAATACACTAACACGGGATCTACTACTAACAATACACTAACACGGGATCTACTAACAATACACTAACACGGGGTCTACTAACAATACACTAACACGGGATCTACTAACAATACACTAACACGGGGTCTACTACTAACAATACACTAACACGGGGTCTACTAACAATACACTAACACGGGATATACTACTAACAATACACTAACACGGGGTCTACTAACAATACACTAACACGGGGTCTACTAACAATACACTAACACGGGATCTACTAACAATACACTAACACGGGGTCTACTAACAATACACTAACACGGGGTCTACTAACAATACACTAACACGGGATCTACTAACAATACATTAACACGGGGTATACTAACAATACACTAACACGGGGTCTGCTACTAACAATACACTAACACGGGATCTACAAACAATACACTAACACGGGATCTACTAACAATACACTAACACGGGATCTACTAACAATACACTAACACGGGATCTACTAACAATACACTAACACGGGGTCTACTACTAACAATACACTAACACGGGGTCTACTACTAACAATACACTAACACGGGGTCTACTACTAACAATACACTAACACGGGGTCTACTAACAATACACTAACACGGGGTCTACTAACAATACACTAACACGGGGTCTACTAACAATACACTAACACGGGATCTACTACTAACAATACACTAACACGGGATCTACTAACAATACACTAACACGGGATCTACTACTAACAATACACTAACACGTGATCTACTACTAACAATACACTAACACGTGATCTACTACTAACAATACACTAACACGGGGTCTACTACTAACAATACACTAACACGGGATCTACTAACAATACACTAACACGGGGTCTACTACTAACAATACACTAACACGGGGTCTACTAACAATACACTAACACGGGATATACTACTAACAATACACTAACACGGGGTCTACTAACAATACACTAACACGGGGTCTACTAACAATACACTAACACGGGGTCTACTAACAATACACTAACACGGGATATACTACTAACAATACACTAACACGGGGTCTACTAACAATACACTAACACGGGATCTACTAACAATACACTAACACGGGATCTACTACTAACAATACACTAACACGGGGTCTACTACTAACAATACACTAACACGGGGTCTACTAACAATACACTAACACGGGATCTACTACTAACAATGCACTAACACGGGATCTACTAACAATACACTAACACGGGATCTACTACTAACAATACACTAACACGGGATCTACTAACAATACACTAACACGGGATCTACTACTAACAATACACTAACACGGGATCTACTAACAATACACTAACACGGGATCTACTAACAATACACTAACACGGGATCTACTAACAATACACTAACACGGGATCTACTAACAATACACTAACACGGGGTCTACTACTAACAATACACTAACACGGGGTCTACTAACAATACACTAACACGGGGTCTACTACTAACAATACACTAACACAGGGTCTACTACTAACAATACACTAACACGGGGTCTACTAACAATACACTAACACGGGGTCTACTACTAACAATACACTAACACGGGGTCTACTACTAACAATACACTAACACGGGGTCTACTACTAACAATACACTAACACGGGGTCTACTACTAACAATACACTTACACGGGATCTACTAACAATACACTAACACGGGGTCTACTAACAATACACTAACACGGGATCTACTAACAATACACTAACACGGGGTCTACTAACAATACACTAACACGGGGTCTACTAACAATACACTAACACGGGATCTACTAACAATACATTAACACGGGGTATACTAACAATACACTAACACGGGGTCTGCTACTAACAATACACTAACACGGGATCTACTAACAATACACTAACACGGGATCTACTAACAATACACTAACACGGGATCTACTAACAATACACTAACACGGGATCTACTAACAATACACTAACACGGGGTCTACTACTAACAATACACTAACACGGGGTCTACTACTAACAATACACTAAGACGGGGTCTACTAACAATACACTAACACGGGGTCTACTACTAACAATACACTAACACGGGATCTACTAATAATACACTAACACGGGATATACTACTAACAATACACTAACACGGGGTCTACTAACAATACACTAACACGGGGTCTACTAACAATACACTAACACGGGGTCTACTAACAATACACTAACACGGGATATACTACTAACAATACACTAACACGGGGTCTACTAACAATACACTAACACGGGATCTACTAACAATACACTAACACGGGATCTACTACTAACAATACACTAACACGGGGTCTACTACTAACAATACACTAACACGGGGTCTACTAACAATACACTAACACGGGATATACTACTAACAATACACTAACACGGGGTCTACTAACAATACACTAACACGGGATCTACTAACAATACACTAACACGGGATCTACTACTAACAATACACTAACACGGGATCTACTAACAATACACTAACACGGGGTCTACTACTAACAATACACTAACACGGGGTCTACTAACAATACACTAACACGGGGTCTACTACTAACAATACACTAACACGGGGTCTACTACTAACAATACACTAACACGGGGTCTACTAACAATACACTAACACGGGGTCTACTACTAACAATACACTAACACGGGGTCTACTACTAACAATACACTAACACGGGGTCTACTACTAACATACACTAACACGGGGTCTACTACTAACAATACACTTACACGGGATCTACTAACAATACACTAACACGGGGTCTACTAACAATACACTAACACGGGATCTACTAACAATACACTAACACGGGGTCTACTAACAATACACTAACACGGGGTCTACTAACAATACACTAACACGGGATCTACTAACAATACATTAACACGGGGTATACTAACAATACACTAACACGGGGTCTGCTACTAACAATACACTAACACGGGATCTACTAACAATACACTAACACGGGATCTACTAACAATACACTAACACGGGATCTACTAACAATACACTAACACGGGATCTACTAACAATACACTAACACGGGATCTACTAACAATACACTAACACGGGGTCTACTACTAACAATACACTAACACGGGGTCTACTACTAACAATACACTAACACGGGGTCTACTACTAACAATACACTAACACGGGGTCTACTAACAATACACTAACACGGGGTCTACTAACAATACACTAACACGGGGTCTACTAACAATACACTAACACGGGATCTACTACTAACAATACACTAACACGGGGTCTACTAACAATACACTAACACGGGATCTACTACTAACAATACACTAACACGGGATCTACTAACAATACACTAACACGGGATCTACTAACAATACACTAACACGGGGTCTACTACTAACAATACACTAACACGTGATCTACTACTAACAATACACTAACACGTGATCTACTACTAACAATACACTAACACGGGGTCTACTACTAACAATACACTAACACGGGATCTACTAACAATACACTAACACGGGGTCTACTACTAACAATACACTAACACGGGGTCTACTAACAATACACTAACACGGGATATACTACTAACAATACACTAACACGGGGTCTACTAACAATACACTAACACGGGGTCTACTAACAATACACTAACACGGGGTCTACTAACAATACACTAACACGGGATATACTACTAACAATACACTAACACGGGGTCTACTAACAATACACTAACACGGGATCTACTAACAATACACTAACACGGGATCTACTACTAACAATACACTAACACGGGGTCTACTACTAACAATACACTAACACGGGGTCTACTAACAATACACTAACACGGGATCTACTACTAACAATGCACTAACACGGGATCTACTAACAATACACTAACACGGGATCTACTACTAACAATACACTAACACGGGATCTACTAACAATACACTAACACGGGATCTACTACTAACAATACACTAACACGGGATCTACTAACAATACACTAACACGGGGTCTACTAACAATACACTAACACGGGATCTACTAACAATACACTAACACGGGGTCTACTACTAACAATACACTAACACGGGGTCTACTAACAATACACTAACACGGGATATACTACTAACAATACACTAACACGGGGTCTACTAACAATACACTAACACGGGGTCTACTAACAATACACTAACACGGGATCTACTAACAATACACTAACACGGGGTCTACTAACAATACACTAACACGGGGTCTACTAACAATACACTAACACGGGATCTACTAACAATACATTAACACGGGGTATACTAACAATACACTAACACGGGGTCTGCTACTAACAATACACTAACACGGGATCTACAAACAATACACTAACACGGGATCTACTAACAATACACTAACACGGGATCTACTATCAATACACTAACACGGGATCTACTAACAATACACTAACACGGGGTCTACTACTAACAATACACTAACACGGGGTCTACTACTAACAATACACTAACACGGGGTCTACTACTAACAATACACTAACACGGGGTCTACTAACAATACACTAACACGGGGTCTACTAACAATACACTAACACGGGGTCTACTAACAATACACTAACACGGGATCTACTACTAACAATACACTAACACGGGATCTACTAACAATACACTAACACGGGATCTACTACTAACAATACACTAACACGGGATCTACTAACAATACACTAACACGGGGTCTACTAACAATACACTAACACGGGATCTACTAACAATACACTAACACGGGATCTACTAACAATACACTAACACGGGGTCTACTACTAACAATACACTAACACGGGGTCTACTACTAACAATACACTAACACGGGATATACTACTAACAATACACTAACACGGGGTCTACTAACAATACACTAACACGGGGTCTACTAACAATACACTAACACGGGGTCTACTAACAATACACTAACACGGGATATACTACTAACAATACACTAACACGGGGTTTACTAACAATACACTAACACGGGATCTACTAACAATACACTAACACGGGATCTACTACTAACAATACACTAACACGGGGTCTACTACTAACAATACACTAACACGGGGTCTACTAACAATACACTAACACGGGATATACTACTAACAATACACTAACACGGGGTCTACTAACAATACACTAACACGGGATCTACTAACAATACACTAACACAGGATCTACTACTAACAATACACTAACACGGGATCTACTAACAATACACTAACACGGGGTCTACTACTAACAATACACTAACACGGGGTCTACTAACAATACACTAACACGGGATCTACTAACAATACACTAACACGGGATCTACTAACAATACACTAACACGGGATCTACTAACAATACACTAACACGGGGTCTACTAACAATACACTAACACGGGGTCTACTAACAATACACTAACACGGGATCTACTAACAATACATTAACACGGGGTATACTAACAATACACTAACACGGGGTCTGCTACTAACAATACACTAACACGGGATCTACTAACAATACACTAACACGGGATCTACTAACAATACACTAACACGGGATCTACTAACAATACACTAACACGGGATCTACTAACAATACACTAACACGGGATCTACTAACAATACACTAACACGGGGTCTACTACTAACAATACACTAACACGGGGTCTACTACTAACAATACACTAACACGGGGTCTACTACTAACAATACACTAACACGGGGTCTACTAACAATACACTAACACGGGGTCTACTAACAATACACTAACACGGGGTCTACTAACAATACACTAACACGGGATCTACTACTAACAATACACTAACACGGGGTCTACTAACAATACACTAACACGGGATCTACTACTAACAATACACTAACACGGGATCTACTAACAATACACTAACACGGGATCTACTAACAATACACTAACACGGGGTCTACTACTAACAATACACTAACACGTGATCTACTACTAACAATACACTAACACGTGATCTACTACTAACAATACACTAACACGGGGTCTACTACTAACAATACACTAACACGGGATCTACTAACAATACACTAACACGGGGTCTACTACTAACAATACACTAACACGGGGTCTACTAACAATACACTAACACGGGATATACTACTAACAATACACTAACACGGGGTCTACTAACAATACACTAACACGGGGTCTACTAACAATACACTAACACGGGGTCTACTAACAATACACTAACACGGGATATACTACTAACAATACACTAACACGGGGTCTACTAACAATACACTAACACGGGATCTACTAACAATACACTAACACGGGATCTACTACTAACAATACACTAACACGGGGTCTACTACTAACAATACACTAACACGGGGTCTACTAACAATACACTAACACGGGATCTACTACTAACAATGCACTAACACGGGATCTACTAACAATACACTAACACGGGATCTACTACTAACAATACACTAACACGGGATCTACTAACAATACACTAACACGGGATCTACTACTAACAATACACTAACACGGGATCTACTAACAATACACTAACACGGGGTCTACTAACAATACACTAACACGGGATCTACTAACAATACACTAACACGGGGTCTACTACTAACAATACACTAACACGGGGTCTACTAACAATACACTAACACGGGATATACTACTAACAATACACTAACACGGGGTCTACTAACAATACACTAACACGGGATCTACTAACAATACACTAACACGGGGTCTACTAACAATACACTAACACGGGATATACTACTAACAATACACTAACACGGGGTCTACTAACAATACACTAACATGGGATCTACTAACAATACACTAACACGGGATCTACTACTAACAATACACTAACACGGGGTCTACTACTAACAATACACTAACACGGGGTCTACTAACAATACACTAACACGGGATATACTACTAACAATACACTAACACGGGGTCTACTAACAATACACTAACACGGGATCTACTAACAATACACTAACACGGGATCTACTACTAACAATACACTAACACGGGATCTACTAACAATACACTAACACGGGGTCTACTACTAACAATACACTAACACGGGGTCTACTAACAATACACTAACACGGGATCTACTAACAATACACTAACACGGGATCTACTACTAACAATACACTAACACGGGATCTACTAACAATACACTAACACGGGATCTACTAACAATACACTAACACGGGATCTACTAACAATACACTAACACGGGGTCTACTACTAACAATACACTAACACGGGGTCTACTAGTAACAATACACTAACACGGGGTCTACTACTAACAATACACTAACACGGGGTCTACTACTAACAATACACTAACACGGGATCTACTAACAATACACTAACACGGGGTCTACTAACAATACACTAACACGGGATCTACTAACAATACACTAACACGGGGTCTACTAACAATACACTAACACGGGATCTACTAACAATACATTAACACGGGGTATACTAACAATACACTAACACGGGGTCTGCTACTAACAATACACTAACACGGGATCTACAAACAATACACTAACACGGGATCTACTAACAATACACTAACACGGGATCTACTAACAATACACTAACACGGGATCTACTAACAATACACTAACACGGGGTCTACTACTAACAATACACTAACACGGGGTCTACTACTAACAATACACTAACACGGGGTCTACTACTAACAATACACTAACACGGGGTCTACTAACAATACACTAACACGGGGTCTACTAACAATACACTAACACGGGGTCTACTAACAATACACTAACACGGGATCTACTACTAACAATACACTAACACGGGATCTACTAACAATACACTAACACGGGATCTACTACTAACAATACACTAACACGGGATCTACTAACAATACACTAACACGGGGTCTACTAACAATACACTAACACGGGATCTACTAACAATACACTAACACGGGATCTACTAACAATACACTAACACGGGGTCTACTACTAACAATACACTAACACGGGGTCTACTACTAACAATACACTAACACGGGATATACTACTAACAATACACTAACACGGGGTCTACTAACAATACACTAACACGGGGTCTACTAACAATACACTAACACGGGGTCTACTAACAATACACTAACACGGGATATACTACTAACAATACACTAACACGGGGTTTACTAACAATACACTAACACGGGATCTACTAACAATACACTAACACGGGATCTACTACTAACAATACACTAACACGGGGTCTACTACTAACAATACACTAACACGGGGTCTACTAACAATACACTAACACGGGATATACTACTAACAATACACTAACACGGGGTCTACTAACAATACACTAACACGGGATCTACTAACAATACACTAACACAGGATCTACTACTAACAATACACTAACACGGGATCTACTAACAATACACTAACACGGGGTCTACTACTAACAATACACTAACACGGGGTCTACTAACAATACACTAACACGGGATCTACTAACAATACACTAACACGGGATCTACTAACAATACACTAACACGGGATCTACTAACAATACACTAACACGGGGTCTACTAACAATACACTAACACGGGGTCTACTACTAACAATACACTAACACGGGGTCTACTACTAACAATACACTAACACGGGGTCTACTTCTAACAATACACTAACACGGGGTCTACTACTAACAATACACTAACACGGGATCTACTAACAATACACTAACACGGGGTCTACTAACAATACACTAACACGGGATCTACTAACAATACACTAACACGGGGTCTACTAACAATACATTAACACGGGGTCTACTAACAATACACTAACACGGGGTCTACTAACAATACATTAACACGGGGTCTACTAACAATACATTAACACGGGATCTACTAACAATACACTAACACGGGATCTACTAACAATACATTAACACGGGGTCTACTAACAATACACTAACACGGGGTCTACTAACAATACACTAACACGGGATCTACTACTAACAATACACTAACACGGGATCTACTAACAATACACTAACACGGGATCTACTACTAACAATACACTAACACGGGGTCTATTACTAACAATACACTAACACGGGGTCTACTACTAACAATACACTAACACGGGATCTACTAACAATACACTAACACGGGATATACTAACAATACACTAACACGGGATCTACTAACAATACACTAACACGGGATCTACTACTAACAATACACTAACACGGGATCTACTACTAACAATAAACTAACACGGGGTCTACTACTAACAATACACTAACACGGGATCTACTAACAATACACTAACACGGGATCTACTACTAACAATACACTAACACGGGATCTACTACTAACAATACACTAACACGGGGTCTACTAACAATACACTAACACGGGATCTACTAACAATACACTAACACGGGATATACTAACAATACACTAACACGGGGTCTACTAACAATACACTAACACGGGGTCTACTAACAATACACTAACACGGGATCTACTACTAACAATACACTAACACGGGATCTACTAACAATACACTAACACGGGGTCTACTACTAACAATACACTAACACGGGATCTACTAACAATACACTAACACGGGATATACTACTAACAATACACTAACACGGGGTCTACTACTAACAATACACTAACACGGGGTCTACTAACAATACACTAACACGGGGTCTACTAACAATACACTAACACGGGGTCTACTACTAACAATACACTAACACGGGGTCTACTACTAACAATACACTAACACGGGGTCTACTACTAAGAATACACTAACACGGGGTCTACTAACAATACACTAACACGGGATCTACTAACAATACACTAACACGGGATCTACTAACAATACACTAACACGGGATCTACTAACAATACACTAACACGGGATCTACTACTAACAATACACTAACACGGGATCTACTACTAACAATACACTAACACGGGATCTACTACTAACAATACACTAACACGGGATCTACTAACAATACACTAACACGGGATCTACTACTAACAATACACTAACACGGGATCTACTAACAATATACTAACACGGGATCTACTAACAATACACTAACACGGGGTCTACTACTAACAATACACTAACACGGGGTCTACTACTAACAATACACTAACACGGGGTCTACTAACAATACACTAACACGGGATCTACTAACAATACACTAACACGGGGTCTACTACTAACAATACACTAACACGGGGTCTACTACTAACAATACACTAACACGGGGTCTACTAACAATACACTAACACGGGATCTACTACTAACAATACACTAACACGGGATCTACTAACAATACACTAACACGGGGTCTACTACTAACAATACACTAACACGGGGTCTACTAACAATACACTAACACGGGGTCTACTAACAATACACTAACACGGGATCTACTAACAATACACTAACACGGGGTCTACTAACAATACACTAACACGGGATCTACTACTAACAATACACTAACACGGGGTCTACTAACAATACACTAACACGGGATCTACTAACAATACACTAACACGGGATCTACTACTAACAATACACTAACACGGGGTCTACTAACAATACACTAACACGGGATCTACTAACAATACACTAACACGGGATCTACTAACAATACACTAACATGGGGTCTACTAACAATACACTAACACGGGGTCTACTACTAACAATACACTAACACGGGATCTACTAACAATACACTAACACGGGGTCTACTAACAATACACTAACACGGGATCTACTACTAACAATACACTAACACGGGGTCTACTAACAATACACTAACACGGGGTCTACTAACAATACACTAACACGGGATCTACTACTAACAATACACTAACACGGGGTCTACTAACAATACACTAACACGGGGTCTACTAACAATACACTAACACGGGGTCTACTAACAATACACTAACACGGGGTCTACTACTAACAATACACTAACACGGGGTCTACTAACAATACACTAACACGGGATCTACTAACAATACACTAACACGGGATCTACTAACAATACACTAACAAGGGATCTACTAACAATACACTAACACGGGGTCTACTACTAACAATACAGTAACACGGGGTCTACTAACAATACACTAACACGGGATCTACTACTAACAATACACTAACACGAGATCTACAACTAACAATACACTAACACGGGGTCTACTAACAATACACTAACACGGGATCTACTACTAACAACATACTAACACGGGGTCTACTAATAACAATACACTAACACGGGATCTACTAACAATACACTAACACGAGATCTACAACTAACAATACACTAACACGGGATCTACTACTAACAATACACTAACACGGGATCTACTACTAACAACATACTAACACGGGGTCTACTAATAACAATACACTAACACGGGATCTACTAACAATACACTAACACGGGGTCTGCTACCAACAATACGCTGAGAAGAGTTTGGTATTTTTTCACTCGTACTCGGCAAGCAAGTTTACTAGAATGACTTGGCTTACGCTCTCTACGGGGAGGGGGGTAATTTTCTGCCTCATACCCGTAACTTCAATAAAGACCTGTGTTCTGCGCAGACACTTGGGGCATGGATCATGATCATTCCACTACCATCGACACTGTATTTGTTCTGATCTGGGATAGACTTATTATTTTTACTGTTGATGAATTGTAGAGACGCATTAAAGTTCATCCCAAAATATTATATTTCGTCTTTGTCACGTAATAGTAAAAACCAACGTTATCCGTGATAGTATTTTTCGTCTTTGTCACGTATTCGTAAAAATCACGCTCAGTGATTATCAGTTGAATGAGGTGTGTGTGTGTGGGGGGGGGGGGGGGGGGGGGGGGATTATGATCTATGCCCCAAATGTCTCTGTTTTCATTGTATAACAATCCATCGGTAATTTTGATGTGATCACAAACTTTTCAGAAAACCCTAGAAGTAATGAAGTGCATGCTATTCAGCGAAGCGTGACAGACTATGAATGATACATCGCAATGCACCGTCAACTTTCAGCAACAGCTGCTAGATGTCGACAAAATGCCTGAATCCTATATATCTAGAGGATAGTTATACAATATTCACAGCGCGCAATATTCCACACATGTATACAAATAAATACAAAATGTGATAACGTACTTAAGAAAACAAGATAACTATATTTTCAGCAGTATCTTTTATACTTCCCTGTGCAATACAAGCTGTACATGTCCAGCTATAGATCGATTTCATCCACGAACCTCAGTAGTTATATATGTCTGTACATGTAAGCAACGGTCACTCCCCCAATGACCTTGAACAAAATGTATATATCATTAAGTGGGTAGTGTTTCTTTCACAGGTTTCTCTAATATATTACTGATTGAGCAGTGCATCTGATTGAAAACTCACATATCAATAATAATTAGCTCTCGTTATTCGCCCCGTACAAAAGGAGATTGTCAATCTCAACGCACACTTTACAAAGAAGCGAGAAGCAGAGAGGGCTGTTTGTATTCACGGAGATTGTTAAAATCTGTGATAGTAGGATATGTGTGAAACGTGATAATTTCCTGGTACTAACTGTAAGTATCAAATGGGATATTTTTTCTTTCTGTTAAATACAGACGAGTTTTGTTGAAATAAACATGATCTTAAATTCTCATATGAGTAGAATTTATGTGTAGAAACACGATAATCTTTAAGATATGAACTCAATCTTACAGTTTATATTACTAAAAATCAGAATTTCTGTTGTCACCCAATTAATCAGAAGGTAGTTTTTATTATAACTTTTAAATTCGATCAATTTTAAAGAAGTTTCAACAGTTCAGTTTTCTTACTTTCAATAGATGTACATGTAGATTTCTTACTTTCAATAGATGTACATGTAGATTTCTTACTTTCAATACATGTTCATGTAGATTTCTTACTTTCAATACATGCACATGTAGATTTTTTCATTCCATTCTCTGCTAGTGTTATATGTATCAATGGAGATATTAGTCTACGTAAAAACCATAATGTTTGAAATAATTGATGGCACTCAATTTATGAATTTATAGTTCTTAAGAAAAAAATGGTATACCAAATTCATTCCTTCTAAATCTCTACGTTAAATAGTTATACTGCCAGCTCTTATTCATCCATTGTTACCTATCGTTGATGCCACAAGGAGTATCCCATCATTAGTAAGATATATATAAATGACAAGCACATACAATAACATGTATAATCCCCCACACCTGTCGTTTTTATGTTTATCTTGAGGGTAAAATTTATACCTGACATAAATCCATTCATTTTTATTCTAAATTTGCAAATCAGAACGAATTTCAAATTTTGATGTTTGAAATAGAATTCGTCTGAATAATTTCAGAATATGCATATATATATATATATATATATATATATATATATATATATATATATATATTCAATAAATTCTTTTTTCTTGGTATCGGGGTAGAATAAAGTCAAAAAATAAAATCCTATACTCAAACTTTTATCTATAGCGCTTTCGCCCTGCGGGCTCGTCAGTAGATGTTTAAAAATCTACTGACGAGCCCGCAGGGCGAAAGCTCTATAGATAAAAGTTTGAGTATTGGATTTTATTTTTTGACTTTATATATATATATATATATATATATATATATATATATATATATATATATATGTGTGATATATATATATATATATATATGTGATATTGCAATAAATTATAAAACTCTAAATAATGCATCTATTATTCCATTGCCATTTTAAATCCAATGATGGAATACGATATGGTAATTACAATGGAGAGATAGGGGCAGTGTAAACACACACACTGTATTATATGAAATTCATTGAGCAAATCGAAGCGATATGAAAGGGCATTTCTATATATTTGCTGATCGTTGTCGCCGATACTTTGACGTACACATTACAGAGTAGTGAGATTCACATTCGAGTCTCCGAGTGACAATTAGTGCAATTACCATACTCTTTCCCCCTCCTTTAATTGGAGAGTATTCGTAACGCGTTTCTTAGCTAAGGCTTACGTTGGCTTCATTTTAATTTATAGGTCCTCTACAATATGAAGTGTAACACGACAACAGAAAGCGGTCTCAACTAATGAGTGAAAGGATTACCAATAGAGAAAAGCTGCAGTACTGCAGGAATTGATTTATTCGCTCGCCAGCCGAGAGATGGGGAAGTTTAGCAATCTCTTTACTTACCTGAATAAATGGATACCGCGTTGAAATTTACTCATGTAAAATGATGGATGTGAATTCTCCCACATTGAACTCTATTGTGGAAAAAATATTTCTTATTTTTTGCGTGCTTTTATTTTGTGCTGGTGCGGAGAACCCGGCTTTGGAGGCTTATATCCCTGGGGAGATTCTGATAGGTGGCCTGTTTCCTATACACCAGAAAAGTTCCGGAGATCGAACAGTATGTGGCGAGATCAATTTAGACCGAGGTGTGCAGCGCGCAGAGGCCATGTTGTACACAATAGATGAAATAAATAAAAATTCAAAAATTCTTTCGAAAATTAAATTAGGCGCCAAAATCTATGATACATGCGCACGAGGAACGTATGCATTGGAACGTTCTCTGGAATTTATCCGTGGATCTTTTACTTCTATAGATTCGTCAGATTTCTTCTGTGATGATGGTTCTAAAGCGAGAGCTAATGTAACCTACGAAAACGTAGCTGGTGTTATAGGGGGCTCGTACAGCAGCGTCTCGATCCAGGTGGCCAATCTTTTGCGACTTTTTAAGCTTCCGCAAATTAGTTACGCGTCCACGAGCGCGGATTTGAGTGACAAGGGTAGATACGATTACTTCACGCGAACTGTGCCACCCGACAATTTCCAAGCCAAAGCTATAGTAGATATTGTGGAGTACTTCAACTGGACGTACGTCTCCACCGTGGCATCAGAAGGAGATTACGGCCAGTCGGGCATTGACGACTTCAAAGAAAAGGCCGTGGCACGAAATATCTGTATTGCGGAATCTCTGAAGATATTATCAAATTCAAATCCATCAACATTTGACCACGCCATTGTGAAATTATTAGCAAAAGAGAATGCAAGGACGGTGGTGTTGTTTTTGCGTATCGAAGACGCGACGCAATTGTTGGACGCCGCCAATCGGAAAGGAGTGTCCTCGAGGTTTGTCTGGATAGCAAGTGACGCATGGGGGACGCAAGAAAAACCCGTACTGCAAAACGCAAAGGTTGCCGAAGGAGCACTGACCATCGAGCTACAGTCTAGGACGATTCCCTCCTTCAATGAATATTTCATGTCTTTGACGCCTTACAACAACGACAGGAACCCCTGGTTTCCGGAATTCTGGGAAACTGCCCACAACTGCACTCTGTCCAATACAACGAAAGGGCAGGGGGATAAAACCAAGTGTTCGGGTAAAGAGAAACTGTCTCCTGAAACATTTAAACAGGAAACGAAGGTTCAATTCATTTATGATGCCGTTCACGCTATGGCTCGTGCTATTGACGCAATGCAGAGTGCGTCCTGTCCGACAGAGGACTTGTGTGATGAAATGCGTCAAATAAATGGAATGATTCTGAGAGATTTTATACTAAATACTACCTTTGACGGTGAGTAGTAGCATCATTGAATTACAAGTAGTCAGTTGTTTTTTCATCTGTAGTGTCCTCTTCTGTTTGACACGGGTTCACTGCCACTCAAAGACTCATCGAGGTAGATCTTATCCCACTCAAGCAGTTACTGGTCCCCCTTTTCGTGACTTGAAGCATGCGTCTCTTGAAGATAAAATGTCGTATCACTGTCGAGATTCAATATGGCTATATTCAACAAAATTGAAATATTGCGCCCGGCTTCACAAAATAATAGAATGTGTGATAATTTCTTAAATGGTTTTCTGTTCGGTTTAGGAAGGTATGAACCGTGTATTCCGGCACACAGAAGATAATACAATTTCGTACTTAAGTAGTCAATAGATGCTCGGTCTTTTTTTTTTCTTACAGGCTTTCATGCTTAAAGGATATATAAGTTACATCGGGCAGAAACGAGAAGAAAATGAATTGAGATATCTTTTCGGTCGAGACGTTATTTCATTGAATATTTCCTATGGGGTTAGTGGGAGATAGCAAATCGCTTTTCGTGACAGTGTCAAACAGATTGTTGTCCCCACACGAGAGACCGTGCACAATTTAGTCTGATAGCAGTGCAATGTTTGACTGGGTGACCCTTCTGGCGATACTCTGATAGACACTGAATGTTTTCACATTGTCTAATCAAGATGGGGATGATAGATCTAGAAATTAATGTGACAGTTCTATTACTGTGTAAAAGCTTGATGATTACTTTGGCAGAATGAAAACGTTTTTTTTTTCCCCCTACATCATGACGACGGGAACCCACAATAAAATATGCCATGGTATTGCGTAATATTTCAAAAACATTGTATCTCATTATCTCTGTTTCAATACCGGGTTTTAGTGTTGGTACTTTGGATTCAATTTCCGTCGAAACACGAATCCCCAAGAGTGATTGGATGAAAAGCTCGATTATATTCCATAACTGGGTGAACGTATTCCAGATCGGGATGGTATTGCATTACAATTTTTTTTTTTCAATTTTACATGTGAAGTTTTTGTTTTTTTTTTTACTTTGAATAGACAAGTTGGAACTGAAATATTCTAATTCTAGAAAATATTCAGACGGCATACTGTTATTTCAAAATTAAGGTTGTCTCTCACGAGATATCATAACTCAGCAGCGAAAACGAAATCATTGGAAGTGAGATGATCAGGAGAAAGCACATGATTCATAGATACAATTTGTCTCATCATGAAATTCTGTATGAAACACGCTCATAGCACCACTCGATATTATCTAGATATTTTTTATTTTATTTGGTGGGGGGGGGATTAAACAGGATTGTTGCTTCTCTCTTTGAAGATTTGAAAGGGAGGACGTGTGGACCTTTTGTGTGGGTTTTTTTTTTTGGGGGGGGGGGGAGGGGGGACCAATGAACATATGACTCGCACACAATTTCAACACTATTATAATTAAAATAATAAACCAGTCTTAGAAGTTATTAAAGTAAGAATTTTTCATCAAATACATCGAAGTATCAAAGTTTTTGTTTTCACCAATAAATGAAAGCATGAAACTTTTTCATACAATGAATCAATTTTTTATTATTAATTTATGGAGGATACTAAGATATAATTATCAAACTTATCATGAAAATCATTTAAATGCGTCCTTAGTAAATGAAAATATCAAAGCTTTTACTGTGGTTCACTTATTCAGTTTTGAATTTTCCCTCATAGTAATTCAGAGTTTCAAAGTTTACATTAGTTAACTAAAGTATAAAAATGAATTATAGCAGATCTTACAATAGGTATGGTTTCAAAAGTTTTTCAATGTATCAAAGTTCAATAGTTGATTATCTCATCCATGTTTTTCATAGGATCTTCATGACAATCATAACGACATATGTAAGGAGAAGTCTTTTTTTCCCTTCTCTATATTTGTTTCTTATCCTTCTGTGATATTTATGTCAGGGTATCATAAATTATATTCAAAAATTAAAATCAAATTTTGAAAGCGTTCACTACAGTAGACCTTTGTTAACCACGATAAAGTATGTTGTTTTGTCAGAATTGATCAAGATAAAAAAGTATTCTCTTGCACTAGTATAACAATATCAACCTTCATCGACAGCAGCATATTATACATTGTTATAAATCTGCACCAGTGAAAACACTACAGAACATTGGCTATAAATCTAGCAATGTTACTTCGGACTAGGATTTCAATATTGAACTTTTGTACTGCTGTAAAACAATACCTCATTGATACCAGAGTATGCTTCTTATCAATAGATTGACAGCATTCGTAAACAATATGTAATACAATAATTTATCTTCCCCTTTTGTGCAGTAGCCTCAGCACCAAATTCACTATATCATAAAGGTTATACGGTATGTTATAAGATTATCTGTCGATATACCTACGAAGAAGAGATCATTTGTTTTTAATTTTGTGGGGTGGGGGTGGATACAGTTGCCTATAGTCACTCTAGGCCTTGACTCCCCTATAAATGCACAGAACAATCGTGTGTATATTCTTCACTGTTGACGTCACAGAACAATCTGTGTATATTTTTCACTATTGGCGTCACAGAACAATCGTGTGTGTATTTTTCACTATTGACGTCACAGAACAATTGTGTGTATATTCTTCACTGCTGACGTCACAGAACAATCGTGTGTATATTCTTCACTGCTGACGTCACAGAACAATCGTGTGTATATTTTTCACTATTGACGTCACAGAACAATCGTGAGTATATTTTTCACTGTTGACGTCACATAACAATCGTGTGTGTATATTCTTCACTGTTGACGTCACAGAACAATCGTGTGTGTATATTCTTCACTGTTGACGTCACATAACAATCGTGTGTATATTCTTCACTGTTGACGTCACAGAACAATCGTGTGTGTATTCTTCACTGTTGATGTCACAGAACAATCGTGTGTGTATTCTTCACTGCTGACGTTTCAGAGAATGTGTATACGATTACACTAGTTCTGTAGGAAGAATGCATTTAGAAAATTTCTTTTAACAAAAAATTCAAAAAGCCAGAGATTCCTAAACTCAAAGCACTTTATCAACACAGAGTGTTTTCACTCTGATTTAAGTAAACACTAATTCAGAGGTGTTTTTATGATTTGCTGCATGTGAATTTTTTAAAAACTCTATGTAGGAAGAAATGAATGCTGTCTACTGGATAAACCCAATGTGTCATTTTGAGATGTAGAAAATGCAGAAAATTCATTTCTTCGGAAAATTGTACTCCTAGAAAGACTTGCGAGTGCACATCTCATTTCAATATCCAGTCATTGTCTTTTCATTGTGATAGATTGCAGCCACATCATAGTTTTACTTATGCTTATTTAGACAACGTCACAATTAGGACACATTTTCCAAAATCATCGTATTTCAGAAAATTCTTATAAATGTTCTTTATTCCAGGAAATATTATGTCAGAACGTTAGTAAATTTATTGCTTTCTTGCATGTAAATCATTTTCTAAAACAGGATATAAATACAAAAACCCAATCGCAAACTTGCTGAAAGCAGAACTTTTACATTTTTTTTATCTTAATTTTTTTTACAATACATTTTCCACTACTTCATGGTGTTTACTAAATGTATTTATAAATCAAATATGCTTTTACATATTGTCTGCAAACATATGTTTTAAAAAATCAAACAGTTTTCCTTTTAAAAAGAAGAAACGGCAGCCATCGACACACAAATACAAATTCTATTCAGCAACATCTTTTAACACATTATCCATGATGCATGCTGGTGGGGCTTCTTCCTTCTTTGCTAAATAAATATGCAATACAATAAGTTACAGTGCCCGCCTGTAGACGTGCATGTACATCCAAAATAGGCCGCTTGTTTGTCCCACTCCTGACGTGATAAATGTGTTTAATAAACATTTGCCTCCTCAATATCCAAGTCCAACTATCCTATATTGAAGGAGTTCAAGGACACGTATTTGTATGGACGTTCCACAGAGGCAAATCCTAGTTACTAGTGTTTAGTAATTGATTGCATTACCATTAGATATCATTTACACAATGTGAATGGCGTGCTACATTATGTTGCGGAAAAGAGGGGTTAGAATATAGAATAGAATAAAATAGAATAGAATAGAATATTATTTATTTCCATATTAGGGCCCTCTCGGACATACAGCATACATGATTGTTAACATTTCAATGTGCAATGTTTATTTTTTTAAAAATGATGATAAAAAGAAAAGAACAAAACAAGAGCAAAATATGCACTATTAGTGTGAGCAATGTTCATACATGAGACATTTTGAACATGATGATACTTATTTGTATTATATGTAAGTACCACCGTGTATCTTAATGCAAAACAGTCAGAATTACACACAGAAAAAATAAAATAAAAAATATATACATGTACATAACAACTCTACATGTAATAATAGTAAAGGTAGTATAAGTACATATGATTAACTCCACTGTAATGCAAAAGATACCACGGGACGGTGCATTGGTACTAGATCAACATGTTATGTTTATAATGAGTGCATATGTGCAATATGGTTTCATATGGTTCACACATAATATACAGTAATACTAGTAGTATGAGCTTAGACAATGTGCATATATACAAAGAGAACTGACATTATGACATAGGGATGTTGGATGTAGAATTTTACGAGTGAGACAGAATCTGTTTGATATTTTTACCATTGCAAAGCGTGAGTGAAATTATTCTTTAAAAATCCTCTCTCACGAGTGAAATGAATTCTATATCCAACACGGAAGCATCCAGTTCTCTGTTGATCACATTTTTCTTCGGTTTGTCTTTTGCCTCTTTTAGTTGTCTCTTTATCGAAGCTCAAACCAATATTGTGCAGAAAATATAGCACCTTAAAGGGGGATTAGCTGTGAAAGTGATGTCAACCACTAGTTAAAATAAAAAGATCTCTCAACGGCATGGTAATAGATATTAAGGATTTACAAAAACTTTTATTTGTAAGAGAGAGAGAGAGAGAGAGAGAGAGAGAGAGAGAGAGAGAGAGAGAGAGACCTAATAAAACTACGTTAGATAACCACGTGTAGTGTAAAGAAATATATAAGGAAGAGTTACTGGCTTGCAAGACACTAATTATCTAATTACCCAACTCACATATTCGTATGCCTGCTTAGAGGGTAACAGTGTTTGAAGTCATTAAGTACTAGTGTTATTGCTGAAATATGTACGGGTGGGAGCACTTTTCATTGAATTAAATTTTTGATGACAAAATGACAGTGAAAGAAAGACTTAAAAGATGTAAAAATCAATACATTTGAACAATAAGACAACTTCAGTTCAATTTTGTTATGGTTATATTCAAAGATGAAACATGGAAAATTTAATTACAATACATATTAAAAATTTAATGTGACCATTCATATCGCAGATGAATAATCCGGCAATGAAGGTCCGGTTGTTATCTTCATAATTTAATGTTATTGTTATTTTTCACAGTGCAAACATCAGTTTTATCAAATGGAAAATATACAGCATTTGAGTTAAAAAATTGATAAGATATACAAAAAGAAAAGATACGTATTTGGATATGCAAAAAGAAAATAGAAAATTTCGTACACTAAATTATTTTAATTACAGTGTAGGTTTATATACAGTAGTAGCACGTGTTTCGTGTACACCAATGAAAAAAAAATACAGATACTGCACGCATAGGAAGGAATGAAATGAAGTTTTCTTTCATATTTTTATCGGTATAAGGCGTCTAGAGTTTGTCCATGCAGACTGGCATATAAGGGGAATTTGAAATAGGTCAGCCTTTGAAACGAGAAGACAATCACATGTTATATTTGTGATAAGACGTGATAAGTAGAAAATAGTCGTTGTATTTAAAAGAAATCTGCCTATCTGCTGTAAATGTTTATTTCCGATTACATTGATTGGGTGAAATGATTTCACGTTTTAGACAGGTGTAACTTAGGCTCCTTCAATGAGCGCTGTGTCTGCTATTGATCCTGATAATTACGAGGCAGGCTCCCACTATTCTCCGTGGAATTTAGAGCTAGATTCAGACTTACAGCATCTGATGAACTCTGGGTTTCTATCAATCTGACCAGTCTGTTCCGCATTGTTGTCTAAGACATTGATCTGTTGTTCATTACCACAAAAAATCCCATTAATTAAACCAAATAGTCGTGCACTCACTCTGTAATGTACACGTCAAGGTCGGTGTTGAATGTATTCAACGCAGAGCGAAATGATTGAGTGAATGATTGATCGATTTGATTTTTATTAAAACCGGTCAGACAAAAATAGAAATATAAAAAACAAACTAAAAGCGTAACTTTAATAAAGTCATTATCAATTTGATTTTCTTCAGATGGCTATGGTGCTCGTGTCCAGTTTGACGAAAAGGGCGATGCGATGGGAAGATACAACATCATGAATTTTCAGTGGAACGAGACTTCTCGTGTCTATCAGTACACGGTGGTGGGGAGCTGGACCGATAGTCTGACACTAGACACAGAAAAAATTACCTGGGCAGGGCGAACTAAAGAAGTGCCGCCGTCGAGGTGTAGTCGACCCTGCGCATTCAACGAATTCAAGTTTGTTGGTAAAGATGGCGACACTTGCTGTTGGGCCTGCATTAAATGTCAGGAGTGGGAATATTTGAAAAATGAATTTGCTTGTGAAGACTGCGGAGAGGGGATGTGGCCGAATCCGGACAAACGTGGCTGTTATAGACTTCCGGAACAGCACATAGATATCGTATCCGTGTACGCCCTGATTCCAGTGGTCCTGTCTTGTCTAGGTTTGATTGTGACCCTCGTTGTCATAGTTACGTTTCTTAAACACAACGACACTCCCGTTGTCATGGCGTCGGGGCGCGAACTTAGTTACATGTTACTGAGTGGCTGTGTTTTGTGTTACTTAGTTACATTCGTCCTGATAGCTCGTCCATCAACTATTACCTGTGCCATTCAGAGAGCTGGAATAGGACTAGGGTTCTCAGTTATTTATTCGTCACTTCTCACCAAAACAAACAGAATCTCGCGTATTTTTGACAGTGCCCGTAAGTCTGCTAGAAGACCTCCATTCATCAGTCCGAAGTCACAGATTGTGATTACTTTGATACTTATATCTATTCAGGTGCTATTCAGCATTGTTTGGTTGGTTTTAGAACGACCAGGGACCAGACTATATACACCTAAAAACAAACGAGATGAGGTGATCCTGAAGTGTAAGACTAACGACATCTCATTCCTCGTGTCCCTGCTGTATAACATAATACTCATCACTGTGTGTACTCTATATGCCATAAAGACAAGAAAGATTCCAGAAAATTTCAACGAATCCAAATTTATTGGTTTTGCTATGTACACTACCTGTATAATTTGGCTGGCGTTTGTGCCTATATACTTTGGGACTTTAAATTCTTTTGAGGTAAGTCAGCTTTCTGTTTCCATTTCGTCTTAAGTAAATCGGGTTTTAAGGTTCCGCTTGAGGTTAAACATAACTCGGTGAGATCAAACTGCATCGCAGGTTATCTGCACTCCTGGAATAAACAAGCTAATGAAATTTCCATCTCAATTAATTAAGAATAAATAAAACTTCTGCAGTATTTTTAATTAAGGAAACTTGAGCAGGCCAAATTGCGTATTGGAAAAGCTATTGCATAATGCAGAATTGAGTCTTTTCTTCACCATATTAACTCTCTGTCACAAATGTCATTTTAGATGTATTATGTGTTCTGAAAAGTGCTACAGTTGTAGTTGAAATGCTTACAAAACATCATCTTGTTGCAATACGATGCGTAATCCATAAGAATGTTAAGTTTCAAAACGTTTATCATGGATCATACTTACACCCCGCTAGACCTTTTACTATGACACGAAATCGATCATCATCCCTCCCAATTTAGCCCCGAATCTGTGATCAGCGAATCACCTATGTCATGCCAATTACTATTACATTATAAGTCATATGGTTTGTTAATATGCGTGGGGTCCAGCAGGCCGATCTCTGTATGACCACAGTTGACGTCACAATGACCCTTCATTGTACTAGCTAAACTGGTACCCTGTTGACCTCGCTTCTTTCGTGTACAACAGGTAATCGCCATTTTTTTGACAGCCAGGATTTGGACTTCTCGTTATCTCACGCGCATAGCGAGAATTCCTTTCAAAACAACAACGAAGCTAACTTTGACGTCACAGTCGACTACACTATGTACATTACGAATATAGAGTGAATTAGGAACACTTCTAGTATACCGGTCCCCAAAATATGGCGCTAAAATGTGTGCCGTTTAGTATATATATACGATCGCGTTAGCGATCAGTAAAATCGCTAAAACGGAAAAAAATCACAAAAATAAGCCCAAATTCAACTAGTTCTTCAACCCCTCGATCTGATTAATGCAAACAACAGCTTAGATGATTTTATGTTATAAGGTAAGAATTTTTTAAAAACTATATTTGACTTGTCGGGGGCTTTTATTTTTATCGCACGATTTTCATTGCTCAGCATCCGAGGCGAAAATGCAAATGGCGGCGTGTTTACATTCCGCTTAGCAACGGCAAGGGAAATAACTGTTCATGTACAGTCGCGTGCTTCTGGGGACCGGTATACTAGAAACTTCCCGTGAATTATTATATACTTTCACAATTCCATCTCTTCTATTTTCTTTAAAAGTTCGCGGGCATATATCACACGTTATATGTCCGGAAACATTGCGGCCCGCAAACATTACGTCACAATCAATAAACAAGCCGTTACTACGCCGTTAATTTTCAAAATTTTCGTGTTTTTCATCTTTTACCCAGTTAAACCAATAAAGAAATTGTTAGAAATAAAATTATTGTTAGTTTCTAAATGAAATTAAAAGTTTATAATAAAAAGGTCATAGACTTTGTATGGGAAAATATGACGACCGTGTTTTTTTTTTTGTTTGTTTTTTTTTTTTATCGTGGACAGACCTTGCAAGTTCAGTCCTTCTAGATCTACGCGCCAAAAAACTCGGTGGTCATATTTTCCCATACAAAATCTATAACTTATAAGTATGAAGCGCGAGCTTCGAGAAGGCTACAACGTAGTCGTAGTGCGTAATTCTCGAAGCTAAGTAACGTCATGGAGTAGACTTTGACGTCATAACTAGAAATCGGCTCAATTGGGCTAACCAAAATATCAGTGCATGACCCGTTGTTTGTGTGTAGCACCAATCAGCGGGGAACCAGTTTATGTACTAGCTCGCCTTGCAAAAAAGAAAATGCATAGTATTAGCTCGTTGTGCAAAAATAATTTTAGAAATCGATTGATTATTTGGTTGTTTTGTGTTCCGTCGAGAATTTTTCACTTATGTTGAGACGTCGCCAGCTGTAGGTGAAGTACCACAAATTTAGACCAACATATGTATGATTAGCGCTCAAGGCCGTAACGTTGAGGGTTCTTTAACGTGCTAAAGCCTGGCCGTAGCGGTGAGGGTTTTTAACGTGCTAAAGCCTGGTCGTAGCGGTGAGGATTTTTAACGTGTTAGAGCCTAGCCCTAGTGATGAGGGTTCTTTATCGTGCTAAAGCCTGGCCGTAGCGGTGAGGGTTCTTTATCGTGCTAAAGCCTGGCCGTAGCGGTTAGCGGTGAGGATTCTTTATCGTGCTAAAGCCTGGCCGTAGCGGTGAGGATTCTTTATCGTGCGGTAGCCTGGCCGTAGCGGTGAGCGGTGAGGGTTCTTTATTGTGCGGTAGCCTGGCCGTAGCGGTGAGCGGTGAGGATTCTTTATCGTGCTAAAGCCTGGCCGTAGCGGTGAGGGTTCTTTATCGTGCTAAAGCCTGGCCGTAGCGGTGAGGGTTCTTTATCGTGCTAAAGCCTGGCCATAGCGGTGAGGGTTCTTTATCGTGCTAAAGCCTGGCCGTAGCGGTGAGGATTCTTTATCGTGCGGTAGCCTGGTCGTAGCGGTGAGCGGTGAGGATTCTTTATCGTGCGGTAGCCTGGCCGTAGCGGTGAGCGGTGAGGATTCTTTATCGTGCTAAAGCCTGGTCGTAGCGGTGAGCGGTGAGGATTCTTTATCGTGCGGTAGCCTGTTGTGACACCGCACCACATTTTAGATCATATCCGAAAGATCCGTGATTTTCACTTCTAACTTGTATTATTAGCAAGGTTTATTATCATTACTTATTCAAAATCACCTGCTCGTGAGATTCCTGCATAAAATGCTAAAGAAAAATGCCAAAATTAATTCCAGTATCTCAAATTCTGAAGCATTTACATTTTGAGAGAGAAACGTATGGTTTTTGGATAGGGTCATTTACAAAAGTGCAATAGCGCATCAACACGACACAAAACGCTCTCGCGCTAACAGATCTTAACACAACGCGCCCTCACGTTAATAGATACAACTGTACACAACGCGCCGTCGCATTGTCACAAAACACAACATCACACTGACATAACTCGCGCCGTCGCATTGTCACAAAACACAACATCACACTGACATAACTCGCGCCATCGTGCTATACAACTACATACAACGGGTTTTCGCGCTATACAACTATATACAAAACGGGTTATCGCGCCACTACAACGCAGGTAAAAGAGTATAGTCAACGAAACGTAAATCTCTCGATAATGACATCATAGTAGAATAGCGCAATATTATTACTTCAAACGTAAACATTTCGTGACGTATTTTTCTAAAGGAAAACCCAAAATCGAGTAAAATTGCATTAGAATAGGAATAATTATCTTCCCATTTGTTAATTGCGGCTGTTAATGCTGATTTTCCTATCGCAAACAGCCTTTTTCCGACGTCGCTAACGCTTGTAATGCAAGTGTTTTGTAGTATGCATTCTGATTGGCTAAAGCACTGAGATTGAGGCAGTTAGACGAACATTAGCGAAACGAATTTGTCATTATTGTGTAATCAATGGTTACGGTTACGATTTTGACGTCATGATACAATGTCGCAAAAACAAAACGTCAAGTGTAATTTTGTTATGCGCCTCATAAAAGTAAGATTAAGAAACAAATCCCGCAAAACTCCACGAAAACAGACAGCGAAATGCGAAATTACATTAGAATAAGAATAACTATCATCTATTTTGTGTTTTTGCGACAGTTAATTCTGATTTAACGGTCGCAAACATCCGTTTTACCGACTTCGCTAACGCGTCGCCGGTAAAACTCAGTTTTCGACCATTAATTCCGCATTAACAGTTGCAAAAAGCTAATGAATAGATAGTTATTAAATAATTATCTGTCAGAAATAATGAGATTTCACCACAAACATGTTTCATCTAATTACCGTCTTCCCGGGAAGAACGCATGCCGATTGAAATGGTCTACAATCTTTAGAATCTGTACTTTCTTTCTTCAATGATTGGTGAAAAATACATGACGGTAAATTTGTTCATTTATTTCATTGGTAACTGTCGCCCATTACAAGGGAATATTTTTTGACAGACTGATTTTCGTTCAAAACATAAAAGAAACAAAACGAAAAGACTTCTTCACTAATGCGCCGCATTACAGGAATTCGCACGTGAATACTGTAAGCGGGTTTTAAGAGTGCGGGGTGTGTGGGTTTCATGCAGATACTTTCAATATCTGCATAGCATCATGCTATTCATTTTGTTCAAAGAACGTGCATGATTTTGAACAGAGTGATTTCTGTAAGTGATCTGTATTTCTATAATTCATCATAAGTCATTAACAGACAGCACATCACTGTAGATTTCATGTCCAAACGTCTGTAAATATTAGACACAATCTGTATATTTGATGATGAAATTTAATCTTTCTTGAAAGCATATTTTTTTCTCTCTCTTGGTTTTTCAAGGGCCAAAAATGCTGTTATTTTATGTTATTGTATTCATTTCAAAATTGTTTCACTGAAGAAAATTAAGATGATGATGATGAGAAAGCTAGGTTATTGCCTTGTGATAATGTTAAATCCATGTTACATTCAATGAAATATACGGTTACATCTATTGCGCATTGAGGAAAGTAATGATTTCCCTTTATGGACTTGTGAGTTTTTTCACGTGTATGTAATTAGGCGTTGCCAGTAATTTGCATCGCTGTTCAAATAAAATTCTTATTCACATCACAGATCTTTTCTTGAAAATAACAAAGACTTTAAAATGCAACCAAAAAATGTATGCAATCATGCGCGCGTGAAAAGGACAAGCACTCGTCGTGTTCCTGTATCCTTATCTGAATGTCTCAGGTGACCAATGGCGATTTGGACGTTTTTCGTCGTGTGTTAACGTTTGATCATTTTCAACTCAAATATCACTGGGTCACTTCTCACCCAAAATTGACATGTAGTGGTACTGGGGGTCTTTGGAGTTAAGAGGAATTAGTTTTTGATTCTAAAATTTCTTCCTCCGCCCCTGTGGGAGAGGCGAAGTCAAAACCTAGTAAAAACAGACATGTTTTTACTCCAGGATACTTGGCAAACTAACTACATAATAGTGACGGGTAAGGATACTTCTACCAAACTTCGAATTCCGTGAGGACCCGGGTAATAGAATAGGTCCTCAGTACCCCTTACTTGTCGTAAGACGCGACTAACTGATAAAGAATGCCCTTATGCCTCTGTAATCCTTATTTTCTAATACTAATAACATGCAGTTTAGGAACTAAGTGTTTTTTTTTGTGCCTGTAATGTACATAAAGGACATATTACATGATCACGCAGTGTGGGGGTTAAGCGGATCTCAGGCCAGGTTTTGGAAGTGTGTTGAATTTGCTTTACACGTTTTTCTTTGGAAATGTTTCTGTGATTTACACAGGCCGTGTCGTTGATTTACACAGACGGTATCGTTGATTTTGAAATGTATAACATTTCCAATGTTTTTGTCTTTTGATATATGTACGAATGGTAGCAATAGCCATTTCCTCATGAATGCGCCGCAGTTGTGAACAATGCGCGTATGAATCTTGATGAATATAGTACGTCAATTTCAACGGCTGGGAATTTTGACAGAAATATTCATCTAAGTGCAATGTCCATATGAGAAGTAAACTTTAATTTCAGTTTTGAATATAACTGAGGGTTACATGGTGCACTAACGCTCTTCATGAAGTACGCCGGCGGGAAGCGTCGTAATTCATACCTCGTGTAATTTCAAAATGATTTTTTTTCTCTCTCTTAAATGGTATTTAAAATGAAGAATTATAAGTCATCAAAAAATCTTATTTTGGTTCTCCTGAAAAATGGGGGGATTTATAAGAGGAAATTCGGACAGCATCATGGATATTACATGATTGATTTCATTCCTCACAACAAATCTGGAGGAGGATTTACATCACTGAGGGGAATTATGTAGCAATTGATTTTAACAGGATTTCTAACACTGAACCATTCACTGTCCATCCACGCGTCAGAACTTTACAGCGTGTTTTCTTTAATTCAATAGACAATGCAATAACACGGTTCCATCTGACTGACGGTACTACTGTTAGCGGCAGAGGGAGTAGTTTTGTATGATAATAATAGTTCTTTACAAAGTACTCGTAAATGAATCGGGAATGTGTGTAATATATCCAATGATTAAAGTTGGACGATTTTAAGCGGAAACGATCCTAGAGAGCACAGAGAGGGGATTTTACACTGTTGAAAACGTCGTGCATGTCCGCACAATTTACACAATTTCAGATGCAGATAAGATACTAGTGCAGATAAGATACTAGTGCAGATAAGATACTAGTGCAGATAATAGTAGATATTGTGATGTCTGTTGTGACTTTGAGAGTATCTGTATATTCCATAGCCTAGCTAGCCCGATTGTGATGTTCGTATATTTTATTGCTTGCGTTTCCCCCCCCCCCCCTACCGAATTCGTAAATCAATGCTGTTTTCAAAGCATGCTTGCATTTTCCACCCCAAATCATTAAGGCGATTGTTAGAAATTCAATACACCGACGTTTTACGACATAAAATTATTTTATTTTAGATAATGTTACATAATGTTTCATATTCAACAGTAAAGGATTTGATTCAGAAATCAGTTTAGATTGTAAAGTAATATGAATGTAATTTGTTAATACATATAGATATGTCTATTTATAGACACTGAAACTATAGCCGGAAAAAAATATTTACATAAATCGTTTCTACTACATGACCAAAATCAAATAAAGTTCAAGAAAATGAATTATTAACGATAGCACGTTATGCTTCCTGTGTTCATACAGTCATGCATTTTTTCACGTATTTTATTTATCTAATAAGTCACACTTTGCTAACTGTATTTAACAGAATGAATTTGAATTCTGCTACATTTCCGGTACATAAAGGTCGAAAATTACAGATTCGGTTTCTAAAATTCTAACTTTGATGCGGATTTCATAGAAATCAAATCTTGACGCATGCACATTCGGTAGTATAGATCTAACGGTTACATGTGCATGTATGACAATGTACTGGTTCAAAGTAAAAAAAAAAAAAAAAAAAAAAAAAAAAAAAAAAAAAAAAAAAACAATAACCCGCACATGCTACTACTGCTCACATCTGTTAAAATGAGTACATGCTTTAGTTCGCATATGTTAATATTCATGAACGCCGTATATATATGAACATGGCGTTATTTTTTTATTCGTAGTTTAATGCGAATTAATTGATTAACATACTGTCGTCTGATCGAGACATCATCACACGGATTCTTCTGAATGGCTGCTGATGATTTTTGTATGTAAATGATTAGATCTAGATCTGTAACTTGTGATTTATGGGCTGCTTTAGTAATTATCCACACTTAAGTTTCTGGCATTAGGCATGTCTAATTGAAATCAAAGCAAGCAGTGTTTGTCCTTCACGAATGCTAACGATCGTGGTAAAAATCTAATGTGGAAAAAGTTCTACTACCACTAATAGAAGTCGTGGCCTTTGACCTTGTGCTTTATATGAAATAACGGACACAATTTACAAAGTGCAAATACGACCATCTAAGATCAAATTCCTCTGAAGTTAACACGTCCTATTACACCAAATGCAATCCTAGCGAAGCTACCAGTAAGATCTGCACATATTACGAATGCCAAGCCTCTCATGCCTCCACCTGTTGCTATTCAAACGTTGTAGCCAAATTAAAAGTTGTAGACAGACAGAACGAAAAACAGACACACAGACATACCGTAAAACAGACTGACAGACAGACATACACACAGACAGACAGACATACACACATACAGACAGACAGACATACACACAGACACACAGACAGACAGACATACACACAGACAGACTGATACACAGAACAAAAACAGACTGACAGACAGACAGACAGACAGACACACAGATCAAAAACAGACTGACAGACCGACATACATACAGACATACACACAGACAGACAGACACACAGATCAAAAACAGACTGACAGACAGACAGACAGACATACACACAGACAGACTGATACACAGAACGAAAAACAGACAGACAGACATACACACACACACAGACAGACATACACAGAGACAGACAGACATACACAGAGACAGACAGACATACACACACACAGACAGACATACACAGAGACAGACAGACATACACAGAGACAGACAGACATACAGAACAAAAACAGACTGACAGACAGACATACACACAGACAGACAGACATACAGAACAAAAAACAGACTGACAGACATACATACACACAGACAGACGGACAGACACACAGAACGAACAACAGACAGACTGACCTAATCAATATACATCGATCTTGACCCGGCGGAGATCAATAGACAAGCGTTGTAATGTAAAGTCAGAAACATCATTTGTAGAAATAAAAATACTACTTTTAAGGAAATAAATTTCTCCACATTTTGACTTTGATTCTTAATTTTTTCTTGCTACCCAACTGATGGGAGTGTGTTTTTGAAATCAGAAATATTTCTATCAGCAGGTGTTACAGATCCCAACATTCCAATAATTTTATACCCAAAGGCAGCATTTCCATAGTTCCATCAACACATGACACAAATCCCAAGGTTCCCAATACAATACCGCCTCTCCCACGGGCCGCCTCTGCTGTTAATATTTTATGTTTGCAGTTTTCGGATTTTTATCTTTTTCTTACACTACCCACATTTGCCTGTTCCCAACTGTCGAACTTCTACTATATAAATGTGATCATTCCTTTGATCTTGGCAAATCTAATCGATCCATGTCTTCTTTTTTTTTGTAAAGAGATTATAGAATCTGACAAGGAAAATAAACTAAGCAACACTGACTGTGCATCTCCTGCATGTTCTAAAAGAGGAAAATGCAGAGATATTATCAGTCCATTTCC
Organism: Ostrea edulis; assembly: GCF_947568905.1. NCBI lineage: Eukaryota > Metazoa > Mollusca > Bivalvia > Ostreida > Ostreidae > Ostrea > Ostrea edulis. The sequence goes on from NC_079170.1 coordinate 3,445,509, forward strand.
CTCTGTTACAGACACACGCCCTCAAGAGATCCTCTCCAAATCGTCACAGCCGTGGGTTATTAATAGAACACTTGATAGTTCTTGAAGATGCCAGTATGTTGATGTAAAGGGCCGTGTCACGTGTCACGCTGGTTCGTGGACACAATTATGACATTTTAATTAGTTATGTCCTTCCCCCAAAAAACAGTCTCACCAGAAGCATGAGCAGTACATTAGGTGAAAAGCTTGCATTATTAGAATTGAGATTATACTGAGATATTGTTTCGATGAATATGTGTAAAAAATAAAAATGAAACACGAAGACGTTTAGTAAAGCTTTAGCGTTTTCATTTCAAATCTTCACACACACACACACACACACACACACACACACACACACACACACACACACATATATATATATATATATATATATATAGCAGGAAAAGACTACTCAGATGTATTTTGTTAATGTCTTTTCGGGGGTGGGGGTGTTGATTTTTTTTTGGGGGGGGGGGGTGCATTTTGTGGTATTGCGATCGTTACTTTAAATAAAAACCGGCCTTTTATTGTCGACTTCTGCATAGACTGCCATCGGATACAGAAACAAAATCTATCTGATGTGATGTAAAATCTAAGAGACTGCGCTTGTTTGTTTTCTAACTATTGTATTGGTCAGATTCTTCCGACGAAAATAGTCTGCAACCAATCAGGTTTGTGTAGAGGAGAACGTAGAGGTCACGTGTGGTAGCAACGTCACCAAAACGTTTAACATGTTGATTGTACCTGGGGACAAGATCAAAACGTCAATGTTTAACAAATAAAAACCGAAATTCATATAATAATGATTGGTTTTATATAGCACTTTTTCCAGCGTATGCTGCTCAAAGCGCTTTACAATACATTATAACCCCGGCAGACCTTATATCAATCTAGAACTTTCTCAGCTTCCTGGGAAGGATACAGCATACCCCCACCCCCTTAAAAGTAACTTAAGCCCCTATCTTTGCTCATCACAAAAATATTAACTGCTGTGAAGAAGAAACGTTAAAAGGTATTGTACCACAACATTTGCCAGAAGTGGTGAAACTCAAATGTGGATTCTAAAAAAATTTTTTTTTAGTAAATTTGAAATTACAAATTTTTTCTTGAATTAACATCATCAAAACGTATGATTTTTCAACCGCTTGCTATAACTGTTACGATATAAAGATCTGCGTTTTATGATATCTTAAATAATTTGTGTAATCTTCTCTACAATTTTGCGGAGTCAGTTTTTATTTACAAATGTATGAGACGTTCGCCTTCCGGTAAAGTGAAAAGCACATGGTGATTTAAATATCTTTTTACAGTGCTCTAATAATGTATCAATCAATATAGTCCCTGTTAAAGTTTATGTTTGCAGCCGATGTTATTCCATTTATTGCACATTTCATCGTTTTACAAAGATATTACATATACATTTGACAAAACAGCAAACATAAATTCAATATGTTTTTTTATATTAAACACCTGTTTCTTTAGATCATTTAGATTAGAGTGGTTTTGAAGTACAAACATAAAACGTTAAGAGGCAGAGTATTTCTACCACTCGAATTATTAATCAATAATTATCTATTAAGAGGATTAGTTTTTATGCTTATGAATACGCTGCTATTACCTGGTTCTGAGTTTCCATAATCCGGAATATTGATTTTATAGATATCAATGAAATAGATGAAACAGAGTTGTAATTGACAAGACGTATTCATCCGCCCAGTGTAATGGCACCGGGTGAAAACTGTATAAAAAAGTTCGAATTTGTTCATTTTGATAAAGGTCTTTCTACACACGGAAAAAAAGTGTTGAACAGTTTGTTTAAACAATATCATCCTAGAATTTTAATCTGCATGAGGTCGAAGTCGTGCTTTAAAGGAAAATGGACATGGGTTTGGTTTTTAAAATCATTAATGTGTAATTAATGATATGAAAATACTTGATACATGTACGTGTAAAACATGCCATTAAACTCAAATTTCAAAAATTGGCGCAAAGCTGTGTTCAGAACAAGACTTCCTGTTTGTATTTTTAGGCCTCGGTGGAAAAAAATCCTTTACAACCAAAATTTCGGTGGTGTTTTTTTTTTTCCCTTCGTATACGCACCTTGAATCATTATTATTTATTATTATTATGGTCATTTATAAAGCACAAAATTACCTATAGTTTCTATGCGCTGTACATGTTTGTGCTAATAATCATTGATAATATACTTATAAAAGACCTGCAAGAGCTATAAAGAAATTGGTTCATCATTAGCTAATATCGAAATGATGATTTTTTTTTTTTTTTTTTTTTTTTTTTTTTTTTGGACAATCTTCGGCTGGTGACAGACGTTGATTTCCTGTCTTACAAATTGCGCGCGCATTCATCTCACTTTGGATATAAACACCGTGTTTACATACACGATTTTGGGAGCCGGAATTATGTACATGTAGATACATGGTGTGTCCTGTGTAAAAATATTTCATTTAAATTCACTTATCTATGAAAGATCTTTACATCTATTTCGAAAAGGCTGATCAATAATTGTGTCCATGCCCCTTAAATAATGCAATGTACGTATATCATATCGCTTTGATCTTAAAAATTCTCTGGTCTCAGTTACATACCATTTACCGGTGGAAATAGAACGGTATGATTAGAATTCGTAAATACTTACTGTATTGTTTCCTCATTTATTTTATATACAGGCTCTTTTGAAAGGAATGCTTTGTTTATATGCACCGTCCTGATAATATGCAGATTGACTTTCCTTTAAGTTTGTCGGCATACAAAACACTTGATCTACACTCGGGAAAAATATTTTAGTTTTTTTTTTCTAGCCACAAATATTGTTTAAATAAACATTCTCAACTAGTTCAATCTGTTCAATCTGTCTAGAATGGATGTCAAAACAACATAATTCTAAAAGCATCTGTTTCAGTTCGGCAGTGAAGTGTAATAGGTACTCAGACGACACGATTGACCCAGTCATACCGTGCTCTCTTGTAGAAATTTTTGCTGTCTAAGACACAATATGTTTCGCAGTTGTGTATGGTATAATGGAAAATAAGTGTTAGAGGAAAAAAAGAAACTATTTTACGCCATCCTAACCATATACGTACTCTCTACGTGTCAAAACACCCACACCACAACAAACAGTTTTAGAATTCTGAATATGTAAAGTTTTGTGTTTGGTCGCGCTCGTCACTTAAATGTACTACAAAGTCCCCTTTGATCTATACTCGAATTCACATTTCAACAGATGTTATAAGAGGGCTGAATGATAAAAAATAAAACACCAGTATTTAGAATTTCATTTCTCTTATCTAATGTTCATAAGCCTACTCAATTGACAAACTGAAGGCATACTGTGTTGACTTTGTGACGAATTAAAAGTGGAAGTCATATGGAATGACATATGCTAGAATTTGACGTTTTCTAAAAACTCTTTCGTTTTTTTTAACTCATTCGTTCATCCGTTTGGGCTGCTGAGAAGGCGAATTCAGTCGGACCGGTACTTATTATTATTGCATAAGAAAATCATCATTCTTTTTACGCTAATCACATCTTTTTACGCTAATCACATCTTTTTACACTAATCACATCTTTTTACGCTAATCACATCTTTTTACACTAATCACATCTTTTTACGCTAATCACATCTTTTTACACTAATCACATCTTTTCACACTAATCACATCTTTTTACACTAATCACATCTTTTTACACTAATCACAGAGAGGTGAATGATTGAGCTACATTATTGTTTTAGACTATTGATTATACCGGTAAGCACTTCCGTCACGGGGGGGGGGGGGTGCTCATTGTTTTACAGCTGACCACTAGAATGGTAATTGCATGCAATATGGCCCTCTCGGTGATATAATGAATCTTATTTTCATAGCAGATACAGCTCATGCATCGGAAGCCAGATTCGTGGACTTTATTATTTGTTGATCCGCCCTTACTGTATGCAGGTCCCACCATTTCCAATAGGCTTTACCGGTATATACCGTGCGTATGGATTGATTTCTCCCGCCCATTCATGAATGAAAAAGAAATAGCATTTAAGTGTTTTAAAAGACACTTGAGGAAAATTTTCCATATAATTACATAGCTTCACAATGATTCAATCTTGTTAGTTGACAATACTCCTCATAGTAAATTTCACATTCTAGTATTTCGTAGTTCTACACACACACACACACACACACACACACACACACACACACACTCTCTCTCTCTCTCTCTCTCTCTCTCTCTCTCTCTCTCTCTCTCTCTCTCTCTCTTACTAAAATGTGAATTACCAGTAACGATTCTAATTGGTTGTTCGTATTTATCAATCTCAGAGCAAGGCCTTACATATATTTCCTTCGGACAGATGTGTTTATTATTGCATGAGTAAATGTATGGTATCAGCTGCAAGAAAGGCGTTTACAAACAAAATCATAAAGAAGATTAAAAACCCATCTACAAGTTTACGATGGGAGAAATAAATCCCGTAACATGTGTTCATTAGCATCCAGTGTCCTCTAACTCTCGTGTCCTTCTCGAACTCTCTCGTGTCCTTCTCTAACTCTCTCGTGTCCTTCTCAAACTCTCGTGTCCTTCTCTAACTCTCTCGTGTCCTTCTCAAACTCTCGTGTCCTTCTCAAACTCTCGTGTCCTTCTCGTTTTTTGGTTGTTTTTTGTTTATTTATTTTTTTATTTTTATTTTCAAGCGACACAAGCCTAGCGTCTCTTGAATTTCTTAAAATAGATTAAAAAACTTGAGTCCGAGAGAAAAGAACGGTTTCTAACTCGCACTGGTTATGAAATCTGTATTTCTATTTCTTGAACAAGTATAAAATTCTATGCTTGTTGAAAAGAACTATGCATTACAACAGTAACAGCACGTTGAATAACAAAAACAGAATCAATATACACAAGGTCGCGGTTACCTAATGTAATCACGGTTCACAGGAAGTGATGAAACAGGAAGCAAAACCGCCATGTTATCACAATCACGGGCGGATCCAGAAAATTTCAAAGTGGATGCGACCGAAGTTTGTACTTTTTTTCGCATTTAAAAGGATTGAAAACACCAAAGTGGTAAAAATGAGCATTTTTGTTTAAAATGTTCAATCAGAGGTGGAGTTGAAACCCCCACTACCCCTCTAGATCCGCCACTAATATAAACTATGATTCAGTGTTTTTGGTATTATATGAACACGTCATTACATTTTTGTTCGACACAATTTAAAGCAGACTTTGAAGATCACACGGAGTGATGCTCGCCGTAGATGTCGACATTGTAAGATGAGAAAGGGTAGGTATACGGCTTCCCAATCTCTGTGAATCTACAAAAAAAAAAAAAATGAAGAATCCAGTTTAGAAAATCTTAATGGTACCTGTATAATACACATAATTATATTACATCAGAAGAATTACTTAGCATAATAACTATACATAATGCATCGGACGGTCGCTGACTAGGACCGTCGCTATAATTTTCCCCTTAATATCCCTTCTTTTTTCATTTAAATTGACTTACGCACGAGGAAGCAACTCCATATAATACACTTAATGGATTTTTTGCCATAGAACACAGTAATAACATGCAATACTTATCTAGGTACCCCTGTGTTATTTTTGTTTTACGAGATACTTAAAGCTTGATGAGACTTTGAAACACTAGCAATGCCACCTCTCTCTCTCCCTCTACCTCTACATCTCTCTCTCTCTCTCTCTCTCTCTACATCTCTCTCTCTCTCTACATCTCTCTCTCTCTCTCTCTCTCTACATCTCTCTCTCTCTACATCTCTCTCTCTCTCTCTCTGTCTCTACATCTCTCTCTCTCTCTCTCTCTCTCTCTTTCTCTCTCTCTCCGATGAAACCTGTTTAGTGAGAACGTCCTCACAATGTCTAGAAGAGAATACACGGCTATGTTATTGTAAAGGCTGTGTACTGTGTTTGGTATAGCTATAGGAACACCTATAAAAGTGTCTATGATACTCTCTTTTGAATTATGAAAAAGCAGTCTGAGAGAGAATATTAGTAAGGACATGTCCTCACACCACTTGTCCTCACTAATCTATATTTTGTAACTACATCTTCCACATGCTGTGGGTCTAGTTTATGGGGACGTAATTGTGAGGACAGAATTAAAAATTGTCTTTGCTATACACGTTTTACCACCTATCCCAGGGCCGTAACTGCCGATGAGGCAGACGAGGCAACTGCCTCGTCTGATTTTTTGGCAAAAAAGAAAATAAAATTATATAAATGTTATATTATAGGATATATGTTTAAAATGAAGACAAGCACCTTTGTCTTTGACACCATATTACGATTCTTTACATAGTACAAATGAAACACAAACATGATAAATTGGGATTTAAAAAGTGTCATTTTCAGTCGTAAAGTCAATCGGCGGCCCCCAATCCCCTGCCTCCCCTGATTTAGAACCCTACTTACGGCCCTGTATCCTCTCTCTCTCTCTCTCTCTCTCTCTCTCTCTCTCTCTCTCTCTGTATTCCTTTCTTTATCTCTGTATATCTATATGTAACTCTTTCTTTCTAACCCTCTTTCTCAAATTGAGTCTTGATTTACACATACAGTACATGTAGATCTCCCTATCTATATTAAGAGATAATGAACATTCTCATTAGTTTTATTGTTTTCACCTGACACGGTAGTTCACTCATTACTCGGTAGATATGATTGCTATACTATGCTGTACACTCATTGCCCGGTAGATATGTTTGGTATACTATGCTGTCCACTCATTCCTCGGTAGATATGATTGGTATACTATGCTGTCCACTCATTACTCGGTAGATATGATTGGTATACTATGCTGTCCACTCATTGCCCGGTAGATATGATTGCTATACTATGCTGTACACTCATTCCTCGGTAGATATGATTGGTATACTATGCTGTCCACTCATTACTCGGTAGATATGATTGGTATACTATGCTGTACACTCATTGCCCGGTAGATATGATTGGTATACTATGCTGTACACTCATTGCCCGGTAGATATGATTGTTATACTATGCTGTCCACTCATTACTCGGTAGATATGATTACTATACTATGCTGTACACTCATTGCCCAGTAGATATGACTGCTATATTATGCTGTCCACTCATTCCTCGGTAGATATGATTGGTATACTATGCTGTACACTCATTACTCGGTAATACAGTCACCAATCGGTTAACGATATATAGTTAACCAATCCTACGAATATCAAACAAACAAGCAGGCCTGCTGCATACTATTATATTTAATATATGTAAGCTTGTTGGATGTATGCGATTTGTGATTTTGCATCTATTCTGTGTTTTCATTATTTAATTAAATCTATATGTTATGTAATTAAGTATACCACTTCTTATGGTTGATATTTTATCTGTCATACAATTTTAACATAAGTACTAACTCACCACTTATTACATTATACATCTTCAGTTTTATACACATAATACATACTATCGAATAAGAATTATGGAGCCATGTCGTGCTACGAGCTGGATCCAGTTACAGAAACATGGTACAGGGTCTGAGGTGTAGCACCTGACGACGACCTCAAATTCTTGCCTGATGACGATCTCAAAATTGTTGTCTGGCATAATTTTATAATTTATGATTAACAAAGTAATAACTAGTGGCACTCTATTATCAAAATTTTCTTTGGCGACCCTACCCTAATTCTTTTCTGTATATATTTTAGTTATTTCACATGTATATACATACTTACATCCATATTACTATCACCTGTTACTAATATTAATAATTATTTAAAATTTAAACCATGGGACAACCCATACGTCCCATACGGAGCATATGTATGTTACTACAACACACTTCAACTTCACTATGTTGGTGCATTTGGGAGGTGTTGGAGGGTGAGGCTGGATCGCAATGAGATGGATAGTATTATGGCAGATAATACAGTCACCAATCGGTTAATGATATATAGTTAACCAATCCTACGAATATCAAACAAACACTCATTGCTCGGTAGATATGATTGGTATACTATGCTGTACACTCATTCCTCGGTAGATATGATTGGTATAGTATGCTGTACACTCATTGCCCGGTAGATATGATTGGTATACTATGCTGTCCACTCATTACTCGGTAGATATGATTGGTATACTATGCTGTCCACTCATTACTCGGTAGATGTGATTGCTATACTATGCTGTACACTCATTTCCCGGTAGATATGATTGGTATACTATGCTGTCCACTCATTACTCGGTAGATATGATTGGTATACTATGCTGTCCACTCATTACTCGGTAGATATGATTGGTATACTATGCTGTCCACTCATTGCCCGGTAGATATGATTGCTATACTATGCTGTCCACTCATTACTCGGTAGATGTGATTGCTATACTATGCTGTCCACTCATTACTCGGTAGATATGATTGCTATACTATGCTGTGGCAGGACTCAAGAATTAATAGACTGCGGCTTTATTTGCCGTTGTTTTCCCTCGGAAGCAATATGTCGGTCGTCCTCGCCGTCATATCCGCGTCCTCCTCTCTGTAATGTCGTCTGCAGCATCCCTACTGTGGCCAATACCGTGCTTTAATGAGGTATTTTGTGCTTTATTAATCTGAAGATTGTAAAGTATCTTAATCAACGACAAATTCTCCAAGGAACGTGAAACTGCGCACATTCATTAATTTGAATAATGGATCGGGAAAAGATCAGTGAATTCAATTTTCTATATTTTGTTTATACCTCAACAGCTTTATAACTCTGATGTTCATTTTTGATATCAAATTGGACAAAAATAGCTAGATGATATCATTAAGCATGATCAATATTTTGATATTTTCCTCAAAAGGTAATAAAAGTTTATCTAAGGCTTCTGATTGGCAGTTTAGTTGTAAAATTATATGTAGAATTACTTGGAAATATTGTTTCAAGAAATTTAAAGTAACTCTTAAAAAATAAATATTATATTCAAGACTTGAAAATATAAGAGGATGCTTTTTGCCATCATTATTTTTCGAGTTAGCGCGTCGTGAAAAGCATACTCATTGCTGGCTGTTCATACCCTCATGCAATTTATTTTTCATATATCAATTTCTTTCGGAGCATTACCAGCTGTTAAAATATTCACACTATATTTATAACCATTCACACACACATTGTTCATATTCATGAGGAAATGGCTATCAATTCAATCGAAGGTAAAAATATTGGAAATATGAATACATGTAGCTCAATTGTTACATGCTTCAATTTATTCTTCATTACTATATGAGGAATTTACTCTACCCTGAAAATCCAAAAATTAAAGGGCATTTGTAAAATCTGAAACAATTCTGAGTGTATGCTCCCTAGCAGTACTCCGAATCCACATTTTAACACCATACAAATATATCGAACGCGGACTTATTTTAGCGGGATTCAAATTTCAGTGACTTTGGCGGTGAAGCAAGATCGCTAATTATTAGGAAGGCTAAAATATTAAAATCTCTATCTATTCATTATCATATATAGAAAAAGCACTGTATCATGATTCCACTAAGTAGTACCTTAGCCCCGACTGCGCCAAATTTTAAATACGCAAACACAAGTACACACACAGTAGTTAGAAGTTGTACTTCTTCGTAGAAAAATTGTTTTAGTCGGTCGGTGGGAAATATTGCAGGGTAATTGCAGCACGCGAAACAAACTAACTAGACGTGTCCTTACAGATATCATGAATGAAGCTCAGGTTCATTACAGGTAGATAGATTCATTACAGGTAGATAGATTCATTACAGGTAGATAGATTCATTACAGGTAGATAGATTCATTACAGGTAGATAGGTTCATTACAGGTAGATAGATTCATTACAGGTAGATAGATTCATTACAGGTAGATAAATTCATTACAGGTAGATAGATTCATTACAGGTAGATAGATTCATTACAGGTAGATAAAGTGTATCATTACCAGCTATATCGCGGAAGCGTTCAGCCCTAAGATATAAATAGAAATGGCGATAGTTCCTTCGACAAACGAAGTGAGAGTCACGGATCTTTCGGATATGAACTTACACACGGGAGTTCCATGTCGCAACAGGCGCTGACACGTAAAAGAACTCTCACTGCTACAGTCCTGAGCGCTAGGCATAGGTCTAAATTTGTGATACTTTGCATACAGACCTCTCACTATGAGTGAAAAATTCTCGACGGGACCTCAAACAAGCAAACCAGCAAACAAACAACGAATTTCAGGGAATAGAATGATGACTAGTTGTATCATTTGAAGTCAATCTGAATCCGTATAATTAGTGTGTATACAAGTTTCAATAAGTTAGAATATATCACAACTAGGAACTGAACAGGTCTATCCACGAGAGTTCAATATGGTCACTCATCCGGGAAATGTAAATCAGTTTCAGCACTTGAAGCAGGGCTGATCGAATGTATTTTTACAGGTTTAATGCATGCAAGTTTCATCGCTGTAGATGACTAGAAATTGGACTTGCTTGCAAACGGTTGAGCTTGGTCACTCAGTTAGAAAATATTATTCAAATGCATCATATGGGACAAGTTTGATGCTACTGTGCAGATATAATTCTTGTAAGTTTCTCTATCTTACAACATAAATTATTAGAAATGGAATATATCTTTCACTATGTCGTTCAATATGAGCAAAAGGATATTTTTACTACCTCTTGGAATGTAAAAGAAGTTCCATTGACAAGAAAGTATTACAGACGGACAGACGGACGGAGATAATAACAACCCTATCCAGGAAGTAAATTACATGTACCGCAAACAGGTTTGATTTAGAACCAGGTTTTCGCGGTTTCCGGTCTATATCCGGTTTCAAGGAGTGTAAAAAAATTGTGCTCATTACAGTTATGATTTCACAGTTTTGGACTATGATGAATGGATCGAAAATTAAACTAACAGGGAAAAGTAGTCTGTACGTGATAGTAATACCATCTTCGCTAGCCAAGGGTGACGATACACAGTGTTCCTCTGAAAGGAACACCGCGTATCGTCACCCTTGGCTAGCGAAGATGTAGTAATACATGTATGTAGCTAATAATTTCTAAGAAATGAAATTTCCTAAATTCTAGAGAATTTTAGTGTGCTACCATTGAACATTAACTTTTCATGAAACATCCGAGTACGTATACAAGGTCATGTTACTGCACTTTAGCTGTAAACAAAGATCGCAGAACAGACATTGTTTGGTAAAATTTCGGTGTTTTACCAATGTGTACACACAGGTCACGTGTTACCCACATAATTAGTGTTATCTTGATGACGCGACCTCTAATTATAGAATGGTGTTTTACCAATCAAGTAAACGTTTATTCTTATTATGTTTAGACCTTGATTTACAGTTAAGGACCAGGGAAAAAAAATAATTCATGATTTTAGCTGCAGAACTGTAGCTCTCTGGAAAAAATATTTTGACATAACCGAGAACTAGAGATCCACCCCTTATAAAAACCTTCGATTTACGGCGCACAAAAAGCTGCGCACGGTTGAGGCCTTATATCGTTGTATTCTTGAGTTGCTGTCTCATAAATTTAATATCAAAAAATTCTTAACATATTTCCCTACTATACTTGTGTCTAAACATACCTTCAAATATTCATTAAAGCCCCATACGACCTGAAAACTCCCAACTTCAAATGATTTCGTTTGTTGGCGTAGCCATGTTAGGTAGCTTTTCGTACGCCGTAATTCGTCGGTTTTTATAAGGAGTGGATCTGTAGCTCTCGGTTATGTCAAAATATTTTTTTCAGAGAGTTACAGTTGTGCAGCTATCATAATTTGAACTATTTTACTTGCTGTGATCGATGCATGTGGGTGAACGTTGAAAACGCGCGTGACGTCACGCTCTCGTATGGCTGTATCAGTGCGAATAATCTTCAGTTTCTACACATGACAAGAAAATGAAGAATTTGTCACACTTAAAAGAAATGGCATGTTTTAGTTTCGTAATAATCAAGAAGTACCAATATTCACTAACCCAATTTTACTTCATTAATCCAATATTACTTTACTTTTATTTATGGTTAGATTTCGGTATGAATAAATACGAACATTTTTAATCCATAACTAGGAATTAGACAAAGTAAATTCATCTTTGTTCCTCGCACTTTTGATGACAAGGTTCTGGAATATTAAAAAGATATTTATTCATCATTAATGCAAGTATTATAATGAGTAAGTACGGCAAGTATTATAATGAGTAAGTACGGTGTGGCGTGCAACACACGGAGAATGCATCTGGAACATGCAGTAATAAGAGAGTCTGATATCTTCCCCACTACTATAATCTGCAGTGAGAAATAATTTTGTCATCATGTTGAATTTGATAGATGTTGTCTGCGTGTAAAGTCATTCTTATCAGCATATGCACGCACTTCATGACTCCACGTGCAGCATGCATTCCTTGTTGTACAAAACCTTAAAGGATTCTCCGTATCATCCTCTACTTGTTTATGTAATTTTTCCCTAAAGAAATCATGAATGAAATAGTGTTGAAAAATACACGTTTCTGTGTTCAGAACTGATACCTACGTGATTATTGTACTGGGAGAATAGCAATCTTAGGGAACACTCAGAATAGCAATCTTAGGGAACACTCAGAATAGCAATCTTAGGGAACACTCAGAATAGCAATCTTATGGAACACTCAGAATAGCAATCTTAGGGAACACTCAGAATAGCAATCTTACAGAACACTCAAGAAATAAATTTCATTTTTGAAAATACATGAGAGTATGATCTGCGACGCTTCACACTGGCGCGCGTCATGAATCGCGTTAGCTTCTATATAGGAGTTATGAGATTGATCACTGTTCGTTATCTTCACCTTTATAGGAGTTATGAGATTGATCACTGTTCGTTATCTTCACCTTTATAGGATTATGAGATTGATCACTGTTCGTTATCTTCACCTTTATAGGAGTTATGAAATTGGTCACTGTTCGTGATCTTCACCTTGATAGGAGTTATGAGATTGACCACTGTTCATTTTCTTCACCTTTATAGGAGTTATGAGATTGATCATTGTTCGTGATCTTCACCTTTATAGGAGTTATGAGATTGATCACTGTTCGTTTTCTCCACCTTTATAGGAGTTATGAGATTGACCACTGTTCGTTATCTTCACCTTTATAGGAGTTATGAGATTGATCACTGTTCGTTATCTTCACCTTTATAGGAGTTATGAGATTGACCATTGTTCGTTATCTTCACCTTTATAGGATTTATGAGATTGATCACTGTTCGTTATCTTCACCTCTAAAGGAGTTATGAGATTGATCACTGTTCGTTATCTTCACCTTTATAGGAGTTATGAGATTGGTCACTGTTCGTTATCTTCACCTTTATAGGAGTTATGAGATTGATCACTGTTCGTTATCTTCACCTTTATAGGAGTTATGAGATTGATCACTGTTCGTTATCTTCACCTTTATAGGAGTTATGAGATTGATCACTGTTCGTTATCTTCACCTTTATAGGAGTTATGAGATTGGTCGCTGTTCGTTATCTTCACCTCTATAGGAGTTATGAGATTGATCGCTGTTTGTTATCTTCACCTTTATAGGAGTTATGAGATTGATCACTATTCATTATCTTCACCTTTATAGGAGTTATGAGATTGATCACTGTTCGTTATCTTCACCTCTATAGGAGTTATGAGATTGATCGCTGTTCGTTATCTTCACCTCTATAGGAGTTATGAGATTGATCACGTTTCGTTATCTTCACCTCTATAGGAGTTATGAGATTGATCACGTTTCGTTATCTTCACCTTTATAGGAGTTATGAGATTGATCACGTTTCGTTATCTTCACCTTTATAGGAGTTATGAGATTGATCACTATTCATTATCTTCACCTTTACTGGAGTTATGAGATTGATCACTATTCATTATCTTCACATTTATAGGAGTTATGAGATTGATCACTATTCATTATCTTCACCTTTATAGGAGTTATGAGATTGATCACTGTTCGCTATCTTCACCTTTATAGGAGCTATGAGATTGATCACTGTTCGTTATCTTCACCTTTATAGGAGCTATGAGATTGATCACTGTTCGTTATATTCACCTTTATAGGAGTTATGAGATTGATCACTGTTCGTTATATTCACCTTTATAGGAGTTATGAGATTGATCACTGTTCGTTATCTTCACTTTTACTTGAGTAGAAACTGAGATATTTTGCTTTACTACTATAAAGTCTGGGTTACTTTGCTTTACTATAGTAAAATTTGAGATACTACAGTTAATTACAGCTTATTGTAGTTTTAAATTATCGTTATTTTTTATTTTACTATTTTGGGTAAGTTTTTTCACGTAATAATAAACGAATAATGTAACAGCCTCCAATCAAATAACATAAATCTGTCTTCCACGGCAATTTGGTGAGAGAAAAATAATCATATTGTTTACCATATTGCAATGCTAATATTCATTTTTATTGCGACATGTTTTCACAATAACTGGATGCATAGTTTATATTAAGAACATATTTCTTTCAATATCCCGCACAATAATGCCAACGATGATGCAAAGAATATTTCTCATTAAATGAACTCCGATATCATCCCCAGTCCCGCCCGTATGACGGTTTTGTCGTGTGAATGAATGCAAATATAATCTGCCATAAACTCGAGCGAGACCGCATCATTTTATTGTAAACGTATCTAATTACTACATACCGTCATGTCACGTTCAGGATTATTAAGTGATGAAAACTACAAGTAATTTCACCACGCGATGCTTTTTTTCTGCAAACTTTCGTACGTCATTGCATTTTACGAATGTCATTGCATCTTCCTTTCCTACGTCACCGCGGCTTGATTTTGTGAGAGAGGTGTAGGTGCTTTGAGACTAAATCATTAATCTAGATTTGTGAAAACTTTAGATTTAGGGTTTGTGCACATCTATTCTATCTTAATCTAATTGAATATTGTCGAAAAGATAAAACAAATTCAATTTGCCAGTAAATTATTTTTTGAAGTTCTCTTGCGTTCACAAGTGCTCCCAGGGACTACTCCTTCTAAATAGACGGTGACCTAAATTCCTAGATCAAATTAGAGAATACAGTATATTTACATGAGACACTTGGTATGTAAGTAACTGAAATCTCTGTTTTCTACATTCATAAAGGAAACCGTCTATAGGTTCTGTGACACATTCTAGAGAACTTAGCCAGGCGCATTGTATCTCCAATCTCTTTATTTCTAGAGAACTTAGCCAGACACATTGTAACTCCGATCTCTCTATTTCTAGAGAACTTAGCCAGGCACATTGTAACTTCAATCTCTCTATTTCTAGAGAACTTAGCCAGGCACATTGTATCTCCAATCTCTCTATTTCTAGATAACTTAGCCAGGCACATTGTATCTCCAATCTCTCTATTTCTAGAGAACTTAGCCAGGCAAATTGTAACTTCAATCTCTCTATTTCTAGAGAACTTAGCCAGGCGCATTGTATCTCCAATCTCTCTATTTCTAGAGAACTTAGCCAGACACATTGTAACTCCAATCTCTCTATTTCTAGAGAACTTAGCCAGGCAAATTGTAACTTCAATCTCTTTATTTCCTCGGCTGTTCTCCATAGTTTCGCCATTGATTTTTTTTCACTTCTCTCTAGAATGAAATGCCTTAAGAATCGTGGAGGTGACAAATTGGGAAGAGCTAATTTTTCTCCTGAATTACCTAATACTGATCAATTTTTAATTAGAACTTTTTTTCCTACATTGATGTTTCATTTAATTTCACCATGTTCCATTTTAGCAAAATCTCATTTCTTACCGCCTCGGACAGAAAATAAATTCTAGTGCGATATGCTTTCAATCTAACTTGACTCATTGAAATTTCTACAGCACACGCTAAGTTCGGTGCAAATATGGGTTTGAATAATCCTTTGCAGAAGTTATATCATTTGAGCATCTGTAATGAGCACATAATATATTTGCTCAAATTGATGTACAATTTCCCCTCTATTCATCGAAATTGGAGTTGTCAAAAATTAATGCGGGAAAGAGAAAAATATCTTTTCTAAGAAATTTATCATTACAGTCTGGTGTTTGATTTGGGTGTTTTCCACGTGCCTAACTTTCACATCTGATTTCTTCAAAATGATATATATTTTGCATTTTATCACACGGAGTTATAACTTATATATGATCTTCGAAGTTTTCAATAGAGTCAACAGTTTTTTCTGCTGCGTTCAAATACATCAATGACAAAGACAGTAAACTCGATATTTTAAGCCTTTATTAAATCGAAAGTCGAGCGGTTTCAAGTTTTTGGTCAACTTTCGAACCACATAAGATAATGTGCTGACGAACTAGATGGTCAAGGTGAAAAATTGTGGTTAAGGTCACTCTTCAAGGTCAAATAAGGTGCTTTAAAGGCCACTCTTCAAGGTCAAATAATGTGCTTTAAAGTCCACTCTTCAAGGTCAAATAATGTGCTTTAAAGGCCACTCTTCAAGGTCAAATAATGTGCTTCAGGCCACCCTTCAAGATTAAATTTGCTGCAATTAAATGCTACGCTAGGCGGCGTAGTGTTTCACAAGGGCATCTTGGTTTGGGTTTTTTAATTTGTGGGTATTGGTATCTTTTAAAATTACGTTTATCAGTCAAACTTTTCAGTGAGTCCCAGACACGTATTGATTAGCACTGGGAGAATCTAGGTCACTTATCTGAAAATACTTACCAATGAAGGCAATAGATTTCAAGAGTATCTCAAAGACGGGTTTTGAGCTTTTAGTAATTTTTCTTCTCCCAATCCCCTACTATCCGTATGACATAATGACAATTTGATGACATTTACGAGGGTCTGAATCCACCGCACGCGTTGTTTCCGCATTTCTGACGTATCATATTTTTACCATTATCGTTTCTCTCTTGATAGATGGATGGGTTAGTGGTGGTGAGGGCGATATTCCATAACTTTGCTTTTTCATATGTTTCCTGCTTTTGCAGATTTATGAATAAATTATCTCATTTTCTAACTATCAAAATAACAAGTTATCTAATATCTCGCCTGCTATGTTTTACGATATCGGTCCCCTCCCCTCATTGCGCTGAAACATATGACTTTCCTTTCAAAAACTTCCGAAAGCCACAGAATGCAACTGGTCAACGTTAATGTGATTTTAATCAATAATTAATTAATCAATTGGGTTCAAATCAGAATTACGATATTTCTTGTCAATTGGCAGACTATTTAAACTTCTCTCTCTCTATATCCCTTATAGCGTATTTTTTATTTCATTGTTGAGGTCTTAAATTCTAATCCGTTTGTTTTCATCATTGATCTCATTGCAAAAAAAACCAGAACCAATTAAGATCTCACGCGATCTCCCAGTTTCATTAATGACGACCAATATTCAACCAATTTTCCAAAGATTGTTACGAGGGTCGACTTTTTCAACGTTACTAGTTCACAGAACGAGCTAGCCTTGTGTGTGTTTCAACGTTTGTCTTGATACAAATGTAAAAGAAATGCGTGTTGTAATCAGAGTGAATAAATGAGATTAAGATATCGATTGTGGGTATAAATTTAAATACAAAGTGGCATGATTATTGTAACGAACGAACATCTTTAATCAATTGCTGTATTGTTTTGTTGTTTTCGATGATTTCGTTGTTGTTTTGGTGGGTTTTGTTTGGGGGGGGGGGGGGGTGTCCACTCGAAGCTATTCATTACAGGTCAGATTGCTGTAACTACAGAGGGGATGCATGTAAATGTAGTACTATTTTTTTTTTTTTTTTTGAATCTCACAAAAACGGTTTGAGATTATTGTCTATATTGTCGAATACCGTACATTAGGAAAATTTCCCGATACTTTTTAATATTCGCGAAGTTTGGTATTTTTCGTTCGTAAATAAGATTTCATTATTATTTAAACACAGAAGCAATGGAAAGTATTTCGAGAACTTAAAAACATAGATAATACAGATTATTTTCATTCTAACATGATTTTGTAACGAAAAAACTTTAGCCATAATAACAATAATAATAATAATAGCCTTTATTTATCCAGGATAACACAAATTAGCATATAACTAGTTTCCATTGTGTATAATTATATTTATCTGTTTACCTGTCTTTATCTATATATACCTATCCATTGTGGTCCTGCATTAAAACATATACACAAACATAAAATCAACATCTAAAATTAGTATCTAAGTATGAATACGATATAAAAGGAAAGGGGGAAACATAGTATAAGACACATTTAATTAGTAATTAAGTTATCATCTAAATATGAATACATGACTTAAAAGAAAAGAAGAAGAAAATAGCAGAAAACACACACACACACACACAGTGCCATACCACAAAGACATTTGGCACGCCTAAACAAAAAGAGGAAAGGAGATGTTTAAGTGCTACTTGTATTAAAATATTCCATCAAATACGCCTTGGTTCTCCACATCGTGATGTGTTATCATCATACCACTAATAGAGGCAGAAAACCGGTATACCGTCCTACTGCGTGTGCTCGCCTTCATTTCTTAATCCGTCTTAATTAATCCCTTGTTTATTCAACCTGCGATTTATCGTGCTATAGATTATCATGTTTGTCCAACAGTGCTTGACGATAATATAATTAAAGTAAACATTTCCAGAGCTTGACCAACATCTGAATACCATTAATTGTATTCATTAATTGTATTTATTAATTATATGTCTGTCTCCGATGCGTATAGCAGCTTCAGTAACTTACTGTAAATGTTACACCTACCCAATACATATATTCTTAAAGCAACGTAATCAGATGTTGAGAGAGAGAGGGGGGGGGGAGAGAGAGACACACACACAGAGGGGTGGAGAGAGAGGGGGAGAGAGAGACACAGAGAGAGAGGGGTGAAGAGAGAAGAGAGAGGTGGAGAGAGAGAGAGGGGGAGAGAGACACACACAGAGGGGTGGAGAGAGACACACACACAGAGGGGTGGAGAGAGAGACACACACACAGAGAGAGGGGGGTGAAAGAGAGAGAGAGAAGAGAGAGGTGGAGAGAGAGAGGGGGGAAGAGACATACACACACAGAGGGGTGGAGAGAGAGAGGGGTAGGGAGATAGAGAGAGAGGGGTGGAGAGAGAGACACAGAGGGAGAGAGGGGTGGAGAGAGAGGTGGGGGAGAGAGAGACAGAGAACGAGAGAAGAGAGAGGAGGGGGAGACACAGAGAGAGAGAGAGAAAGAGAGAGAGAGAGGTGGAGAGAGGGGGTGGGGAGAGAGAGAGACACACACACACACAGAGACAGAGAGAGATGGATGGAGAGAGAGAAGAGAGGTGGAGAGAGAGAGAGAGAGAGATGACAATTGTGTACAATGTATAAGTCTCCAGCTGCTTGGTAAGGGGGTTTGTAGGTTAGAAGTCGAAACTGGCCTCAATACAGAAAGAATCTATATATCTTTTTTTTTATCCCGTAAATAGAATTAGTGGTGGCTATCAAAAGCACTTAGAACACGTTCCAGGCGTAATGTTTTTTACGGTAACCGATCATTCTTTTCTTTCTATTTGGAATGGGGAAATGGTAATCGTGTGCCATTGATTTATTGCTCGGTTTTTCCTGTTAAGTACAATATAAATTCTTGTTTTGATGAGCCTTTTTATCGATTCGTGAGATAAAAAGAATTTGTTTCCTAAATAAAAAAACATTTCGATTAATTTTGTGAACTCTATTTTCAAATAAAAGTTGACAGATGGGCGCGAATGTAATTCTCTGTTTTTAACTTAATTTGATGTTTATTACCTTTATAAATCTTGAAGTTTTCCAGGATACTATCGTAAAAAAAGAAAGAAAAATACGAGATCCGAGATTTCGTAATGGTATAACCATCATAAACCATTTTGAATATCATCTGACACATAACAGAATACTCATTCATGAAAAAAAAAGAAATGAAAATAGGACAAAATCTTTTAAGTATTTTCCAATGTGCGTGATCTGATTTCTCCAGAAAAATCTCAAACTTAAGTTTGAGTTTTCTTTTATTTGAGCAGTCAAAATATTTGAGTAATATCCCAGAATGAAGTCCCAAGTTTTGACATCTCAAGTTCTTTTTGAGAAATCCAGGTCCGATCTGAAGAAAAGTACCTGCAGTTGTATTTCAAAATGGGGACATCTTCATTCAGAACATACAGGCGATGCTATAATCATCTGTATAATCATCTGTATCATTGTATTAAATAAAGACGATCGTCTAATACAGTCTCCCCAAGAACCTCGAACCCGATCAATCTTCTAATGTAAAGGGAGACATACATATCCATAGCTGTCACTAACTTCAGTAATACAACCCGTGACCGTGTTTTGTATTTTAGGTGCAGATTACCACTTTGTGCATCTCCATCAGTCTCAGTAACCCGTGACTGTGTTTTGTATTTTAGGTGCAGATTACCACTTTGTGCATCTCCATCAGTCTCAGTAACCCGTGACTGTGTTTTGTATTTTAGGTGCAGATTACCACTTTGTGCATCTCCATCAGTCTCAGTGCTACGGTAGCTCTTGTGTGTCTCTTCACGCCCAAAATGTACATCATTGTCTTCCAGCCGGAGAAAAATGTCAGACGTCTTACAATGAACTCCGCGAGCTACAAAAAGCCAGCCACCAACTCCTCCTCAGTATTAACAGCCAACAACCATGGTAATGTAACAGGTACATCATACAAAGTTTGGCAAAATCACGTCATACAGAGTGTGGCAAAATCACGTCATACAGAGTGTGGCAAAATCACATCATACAGAGTGTGGCAAACTCACGTCATACAGAGTATGACAAAATCACACCATACAGAGTATGACAAATCACATCATACAGAGTGTGACAAAATCACACCATACAGAGTATGACAAATCACATCATACAGAGTGCGGCAAAATCACATCATACAGAGTGTGACAAAATCACACCATACAGAGTGTGGCAAAATCACGTCATACAGAGTGTGGCAAAATCACATCATACAGAGTGTGGCAAACTCACGTCATACAGAGTATGACAAAATCACACCATACAGAGTATGACAAATCACATCATACAGAGTGCGGCAAAATCACGATACCGTATGTGTATGTTAAGGGCGCGTTTCTGCCACCTCTCTGACATAAAATCCGAAAGTTCGGTAGAATTAGGTACCAGTAGTCAACACTAGTAACTGGTCACTCAAAAAGAGAAAAGTTGGCTACTAGTACCCAGCTACTTAAAACAGGAAAAGTTAGCTACTACTAGCCGACTACTCAAAGTGTAAATATATAATTAGCTATTTGTAGCCTGCTACTTAAAACAGGAAAGGTTAGCTACTACTAGCCGACTACTCAAAGTGTAAATAGATAATTAGCTATTTGTAGCCTGCTACTTAAAACAGGAAAGGTTGGCTACTAGTAGCCAGCTACTACTAACAGTAAAGGCTATAATTACCGATAGCCAGCTACAAGATAATGGTCACTGGGTTTAGATATAATTATATATCGGGTTTATGTATTCAGATGGCGAAGAGTCCTTTAATTTTGACAGTGTAAAATATAAATAAACTTTCCACCAGTGTAGAGCTTTATGTGGATAAGTGTTTCCTATATAGAAATGTTCAATTCAGAGTTAAATCTGGAAAAAAAAGAATTATATAAACGTTGTGATGGATAATCATGTAACTTTTGTATGTACTTAAAGTTTCAAAAAAAAAATTTGTGTTTACATAATTAACGAAATAATACTGTTATACTGTAGATACAGGGAAAAGAGTGATTTTAACATCTCAATGTGACATCATTTTCCGGACGTAATGCTCAGTAATTTCAGATGTTTATAATTCTTTTCTACAAAGGCCACAGCTCTCAAATTGCCTTTGCAAATATTTAGTAACTGAGTGTTTGCATTGAAGAAAGAAATCAGTGAGACCCATAACGTGGAGTGATTATCTCAATATGCAAACAACCCTCAGGGATCGAGCTTAAGGTATTCAGTGTAAAATGAAAGGATAATGGAAGGATATTGAACAATTTGAATTATTGTTCACTTAGCAATAATTAATTAAGTAATTAAATTAAATCATTGTTCACTTAACAATAATTAATTAAGTAAATTAAATAAAAATAGATGTTCATTTTGAAATAATGATGAAAGTTAAGTAGATCAAATTTCCGTGACTGATAAATAATTAGAAGCTGACTTTTTTACACTTGAAGACTTTTTTGAGAAGTTATCCACCCTTGGTAAAAATAAGAAAAATCTTAATTTTCTAAATATATGTGCGGTAAATGAATACTTTTATTTCATCTTTTCATGAAGGGAAAGTGTATGTATTTTTTTTACCAAGATATTTGTATGAAAATATAATTTCTTTTAAAAATATTTTGATAAAACATTCTCTCCCCATAGACATTAATGTAAAATTCTAGGTGAAATAAAATAAGCAGTAATCAAAATTTAGAAAATTCCTATGGTGGATTATTTTTATTTGATGAATCCTTCAAAATGATACCATAATTACAAAATTCCCACCATCCATTTACTAGATATAAAATACGGTCGTTATACATGTACATTGGAGGCCTATGTACCTTAAGGGCACGATGTACTATTCCACCTTAAGGAATTCGAGTTTCCTTTGAAAATCACAAGTATGCAATTCAGACCTTCATTCATTTGAATATGTTATCCATTTTCAGATACCAGCCATTTGTATCTTTTGAAAGAAAATAGACTTAAATTTCCAGTTTTTTTGTAAAATCGTTAAAGATCTGCGCGTTTGTAGATATGATTAATCCAGTGCTACATGTACACACATGGCGGCGAGTGATTTACGTGTGTCAGTATGCATTTCATTTTCAGATATTATGTTCAAGGACATAAGCTGCTTATACAGTATGATTAGAATCATGACTGAAATTTCATTTTTTTTTTTTTTTCGTGAAAACCTTAAGGTATTCCCTCATAACATCATGCAGATATTTGATTAATTTAGGGCTATTCACATGCCGCGGAGTGGTATTGGGCAGGTGAATGCTGGCGATGTACGGTTGTCACGCTTAAGGAAACCAGCTACTTCCACCTTTTGGATAAAAGTGCCCGAAAAATTCAACATTTTCTCGTGTTAGAGTTCAGTATATGGTTAACCTAAGACTTTACACAATAGGGACGTGAGCATCTCAATATGCCAGAGATTTTCAGATATCACTCTTAAAGAAATCAGTTACTTATACTATTTCAATGAAAGTACTTCAAAAACTCAAATTTTTCATGAAAACATTAACGAACTCAGAGTATGTATTAGTTAACTGATTATCTGGCGGCGGATATATAGGGACTCAACAAGGACTCTACACATAATTAAAAAAAAAACATATTTATCTTGGAACATCTAGCAGACATAATACGCGGTGAAAGCTCTTGCTAGCAAAATCAAAGTCAAGACAACTAGTATAAAAACTATATTTAGTTGAGACATTAGAAGATTACAGGCGGTAAAGAGGATGGGTGTAGTCACACAGTGCGTATTAATTCTATAGTATGTATTAATGCTACGGCGAAAGTCCTAGACCGTTAAAATCTCTCCAGGCGAGAGCTTGGTAATGAAGGGCAGTAGATGTTCAGCACAAAAGGTTGCTTACGGCCAGACAGTCTGTTTTGATCTTCCATTACACACTTTTAAGTCTATGATTATTGGTGAATTTAAATACATTTGTACTAGATCATAATTTTGTAATGGATAGGCAGTAGAAGTTCATATTTGGAACAAAGGTTTCTTATGACCTTACATTGTGCATTGTCCTTGACATATGACCAAATATCATCAATCAAAATCATAGACGTATTTGTAGCACCATCAAAATGTATCATCTCTGATCTTAATGTGTTTCCCGCTGCTTGGGACTCATGTGACCTATAAGGACCAAGGGCTTCTTGCATGCCTAGTTTAGTAGTACAAGTTAAGTGAAAACTGAACCGAGCTCTTGTCTATCGCAGGTGTGTTAAAGCAACAACAACACTGATGTAGTCAATGAAATCAGGAATTTAAACTTTTACATGGATATTCAATACTTTATCACAAAACTGTAATGTAATTAAAATACAATTATGATCGCGTAATATATCGACGTCACGTGAACAACGACATTCAGCTTCCGTTTGGAAATTTCAAAACTCAACCGATTCCTGTATACTTTTCCGGAATGTCTCACGTGATGTAGAAAGAAAAGAATGCTTTATATGAAACTTGTACGTGATGTAGAGATAAAGAATGCTTTATATGAAACTTACGTGATGTAGAGAAAAAAACTTACGTGATGTAGAGAAAAAGAATGTTTTATATGAAACTTGCGTGCTGTATAGAGAAGAATGCTTTATATGAAACTCACGTGATGTAGAAAGAAGAATGCTTTGTATGAAATATGACAAGCGCTAGTACCCTAACATAAAGCAGTGAGACTTAAAAATATTTGCACTAAATTATCGCATATTGTCAAAATGAAGGGTTACTTAAGTAAACGATGGTTTTATAATCGGTGAGATCATTAAAAGAATGTGTGGGCATTTCTGAGTAAGATTAGAAAAGATTGGAATCACATGGAGGAATCGGTTAGACATTTTGATATTTAAGTACGATAACAAATGATTAGATAAATGCACTTTCTGCGTTTATGTTGAAGACAGCTGAGCTTGAACATCATGTGGTATTGACCGAATAGTAAGAAAATATTTTCATTTGATTCAATGATATACTACAACAATCGATCGTTTGATTTCAGCTATGTAAACAATTTCAATTCTTTCTGGAAATTGTTAAAAAGAATTTGAAAAATGGACGCATGTTTATGGCATTATGCAATTAACATGCACTTTGTAGGAGCGGAGATTTAGAGCTCTTGTTCCCGAAGATAAGATTGTTTTCAATCGGGAAGACTTATCCTTAAAGAAACATAAATATTTATAATTCAGAGATTCTTTGAAAACCCAATTGTGAGTCAGAGATAATTAAAAACAGTTCACCTCCTTTATCAAACAAGAAAATTGAGATGACAGAGCAAACATCTTTTGTGTGAAACAGCATCTTGATTATGTGTTCCTTGTCTCCACACCCAGTAGTCTGATTAAAACCAGATCTTTGATCCGCTCCAATATTCTGATGTCGCTAATACACATCGTTCTTAAAGGAAGTAAACATGAAAATGTGAAAAAGGGGTTTTTAAAAATTTGTCACTAATTGATGTATATAATGAATTCGGAAAATCATTAAGATGTACATGTAGCTTTCTTTAGTAGGGAGATATTTCATGAAGATTAACGAATCTTTTCAATCCTTGGGAGCTGCCATATTGAAAAAAAATATTACTTCCCTGCTGGGTTATCTCTTAGCATCCACTAGAGGGCAGCACTGATGCTGATGTCCGTTGGACACATTGTGTATTTTTGGCACATTGTAAGCATCAACGTTAAAATGTCATCAGCAGAGAGTGAATTAGATATGGGATATCAGGTTGAACCTGATGTTACAGAGGAAGAAATTGTTTCTCAGAATAATTCTTCTTTACCAGCAATTTATTTTAATGAGAGAGAAATTATGTACATTCATAAAGTGCAGTTCTCTACACCCATATTTTGACATGGTGTGTCTAAGTCCTGTTATAAGTGATACAGCTTACATTTATCCATGGATTTATGTATACAGAAAGGAAGATCCCCAGAGGACTGAAATAACAACTTGTTAAACAAGTAAGAAAAACACGAAAATGAAAAATACCTTCTGTATTCACATGTATTAAAATCTAAACATAACATGGCATTTGTGTGTACATATTTCCAATTACACACACACACACGTAATAGAATACAGTATCAATTCTGTTGCAGGCATGCTATCAAGATTTATGGCCTACAGACAGTTTATCAACTAGGTCAGACGCGGTCAGCCTCTTGGGTGGAAAATCAGAGTAGTTTTACCCTCATTTGTTGTGACATAAATTATGGGAGCATTTCCTAAAAGCACTGCAATTATAAAGGATTTCTTAAAACCTCAGATTTTGATACAGATTCTAAATAAGTAATTTTTTTATTACCGGTAGTGTAAATAAATAATATAACTGTAAATTGCATCTCCGAAATTTATCTGTGGTCCATGTACATCAATTATTATAAAATATATAAATTATATGCCTATATTGCAATACTTTTATGACACAGTCACCTTAATTATCTCCAAATATTTTAAAATCTAATAAAATGAATTGATTTGGAATCATGAAATATAACAGTACTATAGTGCTTCTGAGTAAGTTCAGAAGTTGGAGGAACCGGAGACATTTTGTGGGAGTGTTTTCTTCTTTATCTTAATGCATTGTAATTAAATTTGATTTCAATTCTTTTTGCTCCAAAACCTTATCCATCAATTCTAATATGAATCCAATAAATTTCTGCTGTATAATAGTGACCCAGTCAATAACAGCAATGTGTCTCATCTACGTCAGAGCAATGATGCAATCTGGGAAATAATGGATGACCTCCATAAACCTTCAACTTAGAGTGTTTAATTGATCGAACTCGTAATAGAAACATGCAAATTAGATTCAGGCCACACTATTTAGTTTCAGGAGGTCTTTTAAGTTTATAATGCAACAAATATGTTTTTCATGTTCACATCCTTTAAATATACACGGAATGCTCCCCAAAGCTGATGCGCGCCAAAATTGTGTTGCATGACAGAAAGTGAAAGTGACGAGATATGCGGGCATTGTCGGCATTAGATGTGCACACAAGTATGAATAAAAAATAGAAACATCTTATACATATATACTATTTCTTTATTTACTTTGTGAAACAAATCTTCTAAATCTACTGTTCTGCACAGTAGAGACAACTAACTTCTCTACATGTTCAGCCATTTTGATCATGTGCACTCATTTCGTCATACAAAAGGTGAAGGTCATATATGGGAGTACATTTTGTAACCATTGTAGTCACTTTATTAAGGTCAAGTCCTTATAACTTTAAGAGATATCTCTTAAAGTTAAAGTGATATCTCTATTACATCTTCTGAAAGAGATATCTCTTTCAATAACTTAATGAGATATCTCTTTTGCATCGCTAAAGACATATATATCTCTTTAACTTTAAGAGATTTTTCTTTAACTTAAAGAGATATCTCTTTAACTTTAAAAGTTAAAGAGATATCTCTCAAAGTTAAAGAGACATATCAAAGTTAAGAAAAGATCTCTCAAAGTTAAAGAGATATCTCAAAGTTAAGAACATATCTCTCAAAGTTAAAGAGATATCTCAAAGTTAAGAAAAGATCTCTCAAAGCTAAAGAGATATCTCTCAAAGTTAAGAAAAGATCTCTCAAAGTTAAAGAGATATCTCACAATGTTAAAAAAAAAATTTCTCAAAGTTAAAGAGATACCTCACAAAGTTAAGAAAAGATCTCTCAAAGTTAAAGAGATATCTCTCAAAGCTAAAGAGATACCTCACAAAGTTAGGAAAAGATCTCTCAAAGTTAAAGAGATATATCAAAGTTAAGAAAAGATCTCTCAAAGTTAAAGAGATACCTCACAAAGTTAGGAAAAGATCTCTCAAAGTTAAAGAGATATATCAAAGTTAAGAAAAGATCTCTCAAAGTTACAGAGATATTTCTCAAGGTTAAAGAGATATATCTCAAAGTTAAAGAGATATCTCTCAAAGTTAAAGAGATATCTCAAAGTTAAGAAAATATCTCTCAAAGCTAAAGAGATACCTCACAAAGTCAGGAAAAGATCTCTCAAAGTTAAAGAGATATATCAAAGTTAAGAAAAGATCTCTCAAAGTTAAAGAGATATCTCTCAAGGTTAAGGAGATATATCTCAAAGTTAAAGAGATATATCAAAGTTAAGAAAATATTTCTCAAAGTTAAAGAGATATCTCAAAGTTAAGAAAAAATCTCTCAAAGTTAAAGAGATATCTCAAAGTTAAGAAAAAATCTCTCAAAGTTAAAGAGATACCTCATAAAGTTACGAAAAGATCTCTCAAAGTTAAAGAGATATATCAAAGTTAAGAAAAGATCTCTCAAAGTTAAAGAGATATCTCACAATGTTAAAAAAAGATTTCTCAAAGTTAAAGAGATACCTCACAAAGTTAAGAAAAGATCTCTCAAAGTTAAAGAGATATATCTCAAAGTTAAAGAGATATCTCTCAAAGTTAAAGAGATATCTCAAAGTTCAGAAAAGATCTCTCAAAGTTAAAGAGATATCTCAAAGTTCAGAAAAGATCTCTCAAAGTTAAAGAGATATCTCTCAAAGTTAAAGAGATACCTTTTTCTAAAACGGCTTGTCATGGTAGTGTGGCTGATCCATCATCGATATAGTTTAAAACTGAAGGAAAAAAATACATGAGTGTATAGTTTATGTCTTTTAATTGTCTGAATTATAACAATTATATTTAAATCATATTGTACATACAATATGTTGTATACGAAAGAAAGAAAAAACTCGTGTGAAGACACACGTAACTCGCTAATGTTTTACAATCTTACCAAATTGATGATGACGATGTGATGTGAAAAGACTCCCCAATCCTTTAAAAACTACAACTTGTACCGACTGGAGCATTTTGAACTTTTATAACCGTGTGTTATCCATTTTATTTCACAGACAGTTATACAAGTGAAAGAATCAAGTTGAATGTGAACTATGACGAGAGACATGGCGTCCGAACTACTGCAGTCCCGGTCCCTATCACTAATGGAGATCAGGATAGTCTACACTCCCTCTGAGATCAGCTTGTCCCGGGCTTCGTCATTTCTGTGTATTGTAGTATGTTAATTTAATTAATGTAGTATGTTAATTCAATTAATGTAGTATGTTAATTTAATCAATATTCATACCATAATCGTATTTCAAGGTAATTTTTTTTCATTTATTAAAGCGCATTCATAAGTTTTTGTATGATATATATTTTTAGCTCTTTTTTTTTATGATGGTGCAAACATTCACTGGTTCCAAGTTCTATTTCGTTCCGAAGTTTATTGATGGTAGATATAAGTTCGAATAATTCTAGTGTTTGTACCAATTTGTAATACTGCCAATAACCATTGTTCTGGTTTTTCTGCCCAAAGAAAACCCAATTTTCATATTATTTCATGCCATTCTGATACAGAATGCAGTTGTATACTATCAAAATCTATTTTCTTGTTGTGAGTGATTAAATTCACATTATATCTTGATATTCTAGAGGGGGGGGGGGGGATCCCAGAAAAAAAAAATTCTTTCAATTTTTCTTTAATTGTAAAATTGAAATATCCCATTCTGTGTTCCTTCCTCTAGAAAATAGAAATGTTTCATTTTTTTTTTCCTTTAATAAAAATTATTCTAAAATTGAAATCTCTCTGAAAACTATATACAGTCTCTTTTAAAGTCAGCATTTTACAAATTCTATGGTCGTTATAACGATCTATATATTTTGCCAATACAACCTATCATTGGGTTAAATGCTGTCTGACGTGTTTCATACCGATTGTTAGGTCGTTCTTGGCACACTGATTTTGATAACTCCGTTTACCTGATCAAGATAGAGAACTCACGGCGGGTGTGACCGGTCGACAGGGGATGCTTACTCCTCCTAGGCACCTGATCACACCTCTGGAGTGTCCAGGGGTCCGTGTTTGCCCAATTATCTATTTTGTATTGCTAATAGGATTGATGAGATTGATCACTGTTCGTTATCTTCACTTTTCATAATTATCTGTCCTAAGTCTGGTGAGTAAACGAGATGTCGGATTAGCTGCCCGTCACCGGCTTCATCGTCTTGGTGTAAAGTTCTTGTATCAGAGCGCTGAAGTATCGTCATCTCGTCGTTAAATCAAACGTTTGTACCGTGGTTTCATTTGTATTCGTTTTCTTCAAGTTTCGTGGTTTTTGCAAACAAAAATTATTTCAATTATATGTGCATTTGACAAAATAGGCGCCGCGCTCTTTATATTTTCATCGTTAAAAGAACCTATATATACATTGTTGATTTTGCTCAATCAAGAAAACAAAAATCAATTGATTTCGAAGAATTATGATGAATGCACAGTTAATTTAAAAAAGTATATCCACGAAAATGAACACCTTACGATTGAAACTTTGTTTTTATTTTGCCATTAGAATGTATTACGTATTGATTAAATACTATACGGAAGTATTTTTCCAGAAATTGCATGTATGACTGTGATTGGTTTCTTCTGTACATTTGAGTCATCTGGATGTTTGAATGTAGTATCCCTAAAAAAATGAACACTCGTGTTGGTGTTATGGCATCTATGTTGTTCATATATATATATATATATATGTATATGTATGTATATATATATATATATATATATATATATATATATATATATATATATATATATATACACTTCTGTATTGCATACATACATATACATACATTCATGTACATACATACAATGTATCTATAATAATGTGATGGTATTTCTACATTGTTAAGAATAAAAAAGCTTGCTGAAACAAATCATATGGTGTTGTTATTTTATATGTATTAAGATATATGATTGATTTTTGGAAGAAGAAAAGAAAAACAAATTGATAATACGAACTTTGGTGTATTTTCACAGGAACTCTAATGATTGTAAATACCGATATATCTGGACTGTACTAATTCTACAGACTCGGATATTATGATTTATTTACTAAATACCATGAGGTATACACATATAAAACATCGCATACTGAATGAGTTTTACCTCAGGAATATATTTGCCTGCTATTTATTCCCATTGAAGGAACCATATAGGCCTACTTTGACGCTTTGATTTTGTCTAATTTTTTATCAATCAAAACGTCAGTTTTTCAGCGCACTGAATTCGCCAACATACGTGGTATAGGGTTATGGATAGTCGTAAAATACGTGTATTGAGTTATGGATAGTATGCAGGTGAACGCTCTGACCTCTAGACCACCGCGGCGGTTTTATTTATTTGCTAAAGACATATGTATATCTATATATAATATATTTGTCTTCATTATAAAGAGATATCATTAACTGTTTGAAATATAAG